>NC_066617.1:299630544-299821612 GCF_025201925.1 Gopherus flavomarginatus | reverse complement strand
CAGTTCTATGCATGATATTTTCAGAATTCTTCTATAACACTATAATTTAAAGAACAGTAGTTTTACTACTGATTGTCTGAATGTCCATATTTCCCAGCCATAATTTAACACAGAACCAACAGCAAAATTTTAAGAATTGCAATTTAGTCTTCAGATTTATTTCCCTTTTATCAGATGTTGATTCTTCCAGAATGTTTTTCACTTTTGCTATTTTGGCACTAACTTCAGTATCTGATCTTCCACCTTCTGCAATGATGCTTCCTAAGTATCAATAATTTCTCACTTGCTGTGCAGCAAGACTGCCTTACCTGGAAAAAATACAGATGAATATCGTATGCACGTGAAAATTCCGTTGCTGATTTGATACTATTGTGTTCGGCATTTATCATGTTACAGTAAAATCATTTATTTAATGCATCAGTGCTTACATTGCTATGACATAAGAAAGAAAAATACTGTTATGCAATAGTTGGTGATTAGAGGCATTTGTTGAGCCTACAAACAGCTACTTGCTGAATAAAAGGGACAGTAACCTCATCCCCTGAAGAAGTCTTTTCCTAGGCAGGAAAGACAGAGCTGGTCAGTAAAGAGGATATTTTACCCATAGGAGGATATTTTACCCTTTTCCTGAAGAGGAGACTGTTGACGAGGGAAGTGGGTCACATAGTCACAGCCTCTGAAGGAGAGCCTAGTTTTGTCAACCAGGTCAAGTGTCATGGGCCCTTCTGTGTCAGATTTTTACTGAACAGAGTCTAGTAGGGAACAAGACTCAAAGTTTCTGAACCTTTTGAGATCTTCCCATCTCTCTTCTAAGACACACACATGTTCTTCATATCAGAGGCAAAGAGAGACTTCGTAGTGACCTAAGCCCCAGATTTATGTCCAGAGGAATCATGGTTTTCTTTTGCAGGGTAGCGAGAAGCAACAATGAAAAAAGAGGATACTGCCGTTATGCCTGAAACTGTGCTTCTAATGAGCTTCAGAACATGTAAAACTTTCTTATCAGGCCTACTTTTTATGGTTCCTGGCAAAAAGATTGTAGTTTGATATAACTTATTTTCCTTTTAAATGTGAAAAATCCCATTTACTGTACTTACCATGGCAGTGGGCACTTAAATAAAAACCACAGATAAATATAGCTTCTTCAGCTATTTAGACTTACTAATTCTCTTCTTCCAGAACAGTTTCTTACATTTGGGGGCTTCTTTGATAATAGATTTCTCATCTTCTTAATTATCTGTTTATTACAGGTACTATCATTTTCAAAGTGATCTCCTTCTGCTTAGATTTTGTTGTTATACATATTCTTTAGAAGCTCTTCCAAGACATGTCATTATTATAAATAAAAAGCTTTTCTGCCTGTCCCAGTTCTACACTCTCATTTTTACCCTCTTCTAATAAAAGAGAAAAAAATAAACGTCTTTAAAAGATATCTATCTAAACAAATTTAAACTGTAATTATTCTAATAATTACATTTTATACAATTTTATAATAGTATTTATCTCAGTTTTTGTTCCATGCCTCATGGCTTCCCTTGCCTTTAAAATTTCCCAGTGTCTCTTAATTCACAATAACTGTCTGGATGCTAAGATCCTCTAATAAGTACTGCTTCTTAGGAGAAACAAGGGCAAATTAAACAGGCTTACATGAAGGCAAATAATTATTAAACAATCAGTCCACTTTTATTCTTTGCAAACTTGTTAGTATGGTGGTGGGGAGAATCAAAGCAAAGGAATAATCTATCTTGTGATGGAATATTTTATAAAAAGTACTGAACATATAACTTTCTTTCATGAGCAGGAAGAGAAACACAAGTATATTTGAGGCTGGGAGGAAAGCTCACTCTAAATCTTTTACTTTAGAGTTTGCAAAGGAGACCTGATCAAATTACTTGTTGTATTTTAATTATTTGATGTACTTAGCCTTTTTAAAAATCTGCCAATCATTTGTGAAGAGACTCTGGTTTTTCCAAATGTTCCTAGATGAATAGCTTTTTAGACCATAAAGGTCCATTAAATTAACTAGTGAAGCCTTCTGTATTACATTACATTTAATTTAGTTATTCTTGTACTGGGCCCAATAACTTTGTGTGAATAAAGCATCTCTTGCAGAAAGGCATACAATGTCGGTTTGAAGACTTCAACAGATGGACAATCCACATTTCCCTTGTCAGTTCTGAAAATGTATTCACTATTTGAGAGACAAGTTGGGTGAGATGATAGATTTTATTGGACCAACTTCTGTCGGTGAAAGAGACAAGCTTTCAAGCTTACACAGAGCCTGTTTTTTTTTTTCAAGATCTGAGAAAGGCACTCAGAGTGCCACAGCTAAATGCAAGGTGGAAAAGATTGCTTAGCATAAGGAGTTAACATGTTATGAGATATTATTCAAGGTGCGGTGGGCAGTTAATGCCTCTGCAGTTATTAGACAATGGAGAGTTGGAGGATTATAAATAGTAGTAATGAGCCATAAATCCAATGTCTTTAAGTCCATGATGTTTAGTTTATAACAAAGTTATGAGTTTATGCTCCCAGGCTCACAAGGGGTCAGATACGGAGCCTGGAAGGGGAGATCATTTTTTGAAAACATTTGCCTATGGGTGATATGATGATTTTATCTTATCATTTTTCTCAGAGTTCATTTGTGAGCATAGTGATTGTCTGGGGGGGGGTGACTCACTCAAGAGTCCAACAGATCCTTTTGTTGCTGCCTAGGCCAGCGTTCTTTGTTCCTGTGAGGCTGGGCTGGGTTTGTCCCATACATTCCCTGATGAGGTGTGAACTGCCTCTCTGCCCTTGGAGAGATTTTGCCTTGGCTTATTTTAAGACAGGAAGACGCATTTTCAGCCTCATAACTATATACATGAAATTATAACTTTTAACAAGTTTCAGCAACCTCTAGCATGTGGCTCGCCAGGGTAAGCACCCTGGCAGGCCAGACCAGTTTATTTACTTACCACGTCTGCAGGTTCAGCCTATCGTGGCTCCCACTGGCTGTGGTTCACCGCTCCAGGCCAATGGGGGCTGCGGGACATCTCTTGGCCCCCGCCACTTCCCACAGCCCCCATTGACCTGGAGCGGAGAACAAAATGGCCTGGCCCACCAGGGTGCTTACCGTGGCAAGCCACATGCCAAAGGATGGTAAGGCAGGGCTGAGGAATGTGCTGGCCACTGCTTCCCGCCACCCCCATTGGCCTGGAGCAGCGAACCTGCAGACATGGCAGGTAAACAAATCAGCCCAGCCTGCCAGGGGCTTTTCCTGAACAAGCGGCAGACCGGCTTTGAGAACACTGCTCTAGGGTCTGGTCACCTTTTCTAGCAAGAGGCTTGTCTGACAGACAAACTAGCTCAGTCTGTGGACTGCATCCAGAAACTGAAATGAAACACTTCTCTCCCTGCTGAACAGTGCCAAACTGAGCTAGGTTGCCTCCTCTTAACTACCCTGTCCATGTCTACTGTGAGTGCAGTGGGGTGGGACCCAAATGGGTCCACAGGTGTTCATTAATTCTCTTGTTGCCAGTGAAGGGCCCCTCCTCTCAAACATTCTCCTTCTCAGAACCTTACTTTCAACACCATTCTTCCCATCAGCTAACCTACATATCAAGAGAAAATACCTGCATTTTGTTGAGCACTCACAGCCCTACATGGGGGGCAGAATGCAAAGGAACAGGTACCATTACATGAGGTGGGGATTGGTGACTTTCTTGTCATGGACTTATTGTAGAGGGACATGATCAGTGATCAGGGTAAATATGTTCTTGAGAAGGTAATATCAGAGTGTCTTCATGGTATGTTTTACTGATAAGCCCTTTTTTCTATAGCAGCGTAAACAGTTTGGAAACAGTTTGCGGCTCAGATAGAGGATAGACTGTTCCTTGCCTTCAGCCACCAAGGACAAGACAGTGACTTCCCAATTTCAGTGTCATCAATTTGTAGGAGGAATTCCTTCGTGAAGTCCAGGCAGTATAAAATGGGCTTTCTACAGAGGTCAGCCTTTAGGATCTCACAGGATTAAGTCAATAGACATTTCTTGGGTTCCTGGTCTTGAGCAGATGGGTGAGAGGAGCATCAATAGCTGAGAAACCAACTGCAAACCAGTGATAATATCCCACCAGCCCACAAAACTGTTGCACCTATTTTTTTTGTGCATGGACCTGTGCAAGCCCTTAAGGCCTGGACCTCATCTGCAAGGGAACTTATTTGTTTCAGTTTTCACCAAAGAGGTTAGTAGTATTTGGATATCTAATATAGTGGATGATCATGAAAAAGAAGTAGGATCTGAGGCTAAAATAGGGAAAGAACAAGTTCAAAATTACATATACAAGCTAGATGTCTTCAAGTCACCAGGGTCTGATGAAATCCATTCTAGAATATTCAAGGAGATGACTGAGGAGATATCTGAGTCATTAGCAATTATCTTTGAAAAATCATGGAAGAAATGAGAAATTCCAGAGGATTGGAAAAGGGTGAATATAGTGCCAACCTATAAAAAAGGAAATAAGGACAACCTGGGGACTTACAAACCAGTCAGTTTACTTCGGTACCTGGAAAGATAATGGAGCAACTAATTAAGCAATCAGTTTACAAACACCTAAAAGATAATAAGGTGACAAGTAACAGCATGGATTTGTCAAGAACAAATGGTCTCAAACCAACCAAATAGCTTTCTTTAACAGGGTAACAGGTCTGAGTAACATTTTCAAGCAAAACCTTTTCAGCTACTTCGACTTCTGTTTTTGTCTCAGGGTTTTAACCACCAGTGACATCATGTAGGGCTATGCCAGTGGGGAATATTACTCTTCCCAAAATTGCTGGTGGAGTGTTTCCTCAGAGATATTCAAAGATTCTAAAATGGCTCCCTTGACTTGATGATAATCCTGTGTCATCACTGGGTTCAGCCCAGAGTAGGTGGCTTGTGTCATCCTAGTCAAGCATATGGCCAATAAGATGGCCGATTGCTCCAGCAGCCACAATGCTTCATCTTTCACTCTTTCAAAAGTTTCAAAAAATGCTTCTGAGCCATCTTTAGCTTACTGCCTTCAGTCAAGCCAGAACTGCAGGCATCAAAAGATCCTGTATTGGAGAGCCAACCCTTTAAAGGAGGATGCCAGAAAATCACAACCTGTTGTACCAGCTGTTGTTGCTGAGTCTCAGATCAACTGCTTTTGTGGTGTGGCTATAAGAGCTGCTGTTCGTGTTGGGCATCCTGCTCCATCATCCATTTCAGTAATTGTTCTATGTCTTTACTGCCAGAAAGCAGCTTCCTTACAAGTATTGTGTTTTGTCTCTGTGTGTGTTAAAGTTTTGACCTTCTTTCCACAAAGGAAAGGGTGCCATGCTCTCCACCAAATCTGTGCCTCATGGATAGTTAGGGCACAACTCACTCAGCTACATGTCTCTGCTGGTAGGTCACTGTCTCTGCAAGATCCACAGCAGCTGTGCTTTAGCCTTCTTGTCAAGGCATATCTCAGGCCTACCCCTCCCAATGTGTGAAGATCTACACAGAACAGAAATCAGGATCCAAAAAATCACAACTCAGAATTGGGTCATCGCATGAACCTTCAGTGAGACCCCACTGTTCTATTCATGGCTTGTCTTCAAATAATCCAAACATCTACTGGTCCCCTAGAGTTTGTTCATCCCTTCCAGCAGGAGCTTAGCTGACTGAAAAACTAACTTAGTTTCTGGGTCACAACCAAGCTTTTCTCACTTTGGAATCAGAGCTTTGTTCTCCTTGGGCAGCTGTGAACTGGGCTGGGTCTCCTCATTTTAACTCCCCGTTTCATGCCTGAGATTTTTCACAAGTGTCACTGGGAGGGACTACCTGGGTAAACAGGCTCTTACTCTCTTGTTGTTGGAATGGAGCCTCTCTGCTCCATCAGAGCCCCTTTCAATTAAAAATAAGTAATCATCTCCATTTTATAAATAGGAAAATTGAGACAGAAAGAAGTAAAGGCAAACTTTTCCAAACTTGGGGGGCCTAAGTTAGACCAAAACATGCTTATTATCTCTGAGATCAGCCCATTTTGTTGGGTGTTTAAGTATGGATTTAGGAACCTAATTTTAAAAATTTTGGTCCACGTTCACAAAGGAAGATGGTGACAAAACCAAGGATTGAATCCAGGTTTCTAGCTGTAATCACAATACCGTTTGGAGAGGAGAGGAGAATAGGCACATTGTGGCCTACCTTAAAAAATCATCAGCTACAGAAATCAATTCTGCTGCTTTATTTTTCTGTTCCTGTGAAAGGATTGTTTTTGTCTTTCATGCCTTTCATGTATGTGCACATTTCAGGACAAACTGAGGACATTCTGTAAACCAGAGACATAATCCTACTCTCCAAACACAGAAGTTTAAATAGAAATGCTGGTTTAGAGGCAAGCACCACAGGCCCCTGTATAACTAAAGCACTGAAAGGAAATTGTGGCATGAATATGCAGGAGTGGAAGAGTGAAATGACTGCCATAGCTCTCATAGCTAGTGTTCATATTGTAGAAATGCTACCTGTGTCCATATACTTCCCATTATCTGGCGGTTGCCACAAGGAAGAGGAATACAATTGTTCACTCCCAGTCTATCGGAGAAAACCTCAATGGTTCAGAATCCTTTAAATTACTGTTGCTGTTGTGTAATATTTGCAAACTGAATAAATTCTACCATGACATCTGGATAATGAGTAAAGTGCTTAGAGAAAAAAAGTAAACAAGCTCAGTCTGTTTCATATTCCCCGTTATCCTTTGGAAATATGATTATTACCAAGCATAGTGAGAAGAGTTATACTGATTACTTTGGCTAGCTCTTTTCTCCAGGTGACCAATTGGAACGGTATGAAAAATATAAAATGTTATTTTTCCTAGACAATAGCATTGTACACAGTACTTGATCATAACTCCTAGTCAGTGCTCCTCAGATGTTCTTTCTTGGCTTCCTAATTCATGTTTTGACTCCACAATAAAACATCAAAATAATTTTGGGACCTGCCTGATATCTACGTATAAAAAGGGAGGATGGTCTCAATAACCACTGGGATCATGACCCCTTCCTTTACTGTTACTGAAAATAATAGCAAATATTCACTAATGCCATATGGAATCAAGTGGTTTTGGTTTTCAGGCTTTTATGAAAACTTTGTATTTTTCTGCTTCAATGCATGTGAGTTCATACCCCATGAGGTATGGCCTTGTGGCTGAGGTTAGAACAAACATCCAAACTCAAAGAAAACCTCAGGTGAAATGACTGAGGTTTGTATGTTTTCTACCTAAACAATACATTGATCAAGTTTTATTTTAAAACTAAGTTGCCTCAAAGTTTTATTTTAAAACTAAGTTGCTTGAAACTTAACCCAGGTTTGCTGAAGGGTTCTCAGACCTTGGCACAACAGACACAAGTTTTAGGTTTGGACTGAAATTTTTGCCTAGCTCTAACTGGATAATTAATTTAATCTGAGCAAAAGCACCATGTTCTGTGTGATGATCCAGCTCCTCATTAGTATTCTTGTATTACCAGCAAAAACAGATCTTTTACACAATTTTACACTATTTAAATATGTAGATAATTTTCAGCTGCAGAAATAAGTATCAAGATTGGCTTACTGAATTCAGACAGTCAGATCTTCTGAAGTCACACACTAAGTGAAGTCAGATCCTAGCTCAGTCCAGGCAAAAGTGAAGGCAGAGGGAAATACTTTAAAGAATTGGAAGTTTCTGACTCCAACGTCTGCTAAGGGCATATATCCCTAATTGATAAGTTGGTCCATAACCTGCTAGATTCATCTATTTTCCTGGACTCCCAGATAGCAGTGATGGTCAAAATTATTTCTTTCCCTCTACAGTCTGGCCAGCAGACTGCACCCAATTTCCTGTCAGATAAGGACATAGTCATGTTGATTGAGATCTTTATTATTGAAGCTGAACACTACTGAAATATACTTATACCTGTTAGCATAAAAGTAACACGGAAGTTACAGCAACAGCCTGCTTTCTCTATGGGGTAGATCAGCAAGAGCACATTCAATCAGTGCTTGATATTTATGATTTACACACTAGTTCAGGGATCAACAACCTTTGGCACGTTGCTTGCCAGGGTAAGCACCCTGGTGGGTTGGGCCATTTTGTTTACCTGCCGCGTCCACAGGTTCAGCCGATCGCAGCTCCCACTGGCTGTGGTTCACCTCTCAAGTCCAATGGGGGCTGCGGGAAGCAGCAGCCAGCACATTCCTCTGCCCGTGTCACTTCCCGCAGCCCCCATTGGCCTGGGACAGCAAACAGTGGCCAGTGGGAGCTGCGACTGGCAGAACCTGTGGACATGGCAGGTAAACAAAATGGCCTGGCCCGTCAGGGTGCTTGGCCTGGCGAGCCACATGCCAAAGGTTGCCGATCCCTGCACTGGGGTCATCTGGGGTGAGTATCATTCAAAGTTCTTTCTTTATTTCTAAATGCCTAAAGTGGTTACAGACATAACCAAAGGTCCATCTAGCCCAGTATTCTGTCTTCTGATAGTTGCCAATGCTAGGTGCCCCAGAGGGAGTGATTAGAACATCATCAACAAGTGATCCATCCCCTATCACCCATTCCCAGCTTTTGGCAAACAGCCTAGGGACACCATCCCTGCCCATTCTGGTTAATAGCCATTGATGGACCTATCCTCCATGCATTTATCTAGTTCTCTCTCTCTCTCTTTTTTTTTTTTTACAGGCCATCTATCATAAAAGAACAACCCTCTTTTCTCTGTGCTCTAGCAGGGAAGCTCAGATTTGCAGTGATACCTAGGCAGACAAAGACCAAGGCACGTCTAAGAGTGTCAAGGGGAAGAGCCTTTCAACAGTTAAACTTGCTTGCTCTGGAGAGCAGGTGGAAGCTGAGTCTTGATACTTGTTTCACAGTGTGCCATTGTCAAGGTATGATTCCCCACTCTGAACCTTAATGTCCAAAAGATGGGGTACCTGCATGAACCCCTCTAAGATTAATTATTAGCTTAGAAATGATAGAGCTTCCACCACCCAAAAATATAGTGTTTTGGGGCACTTTCTGGCCCCCAAACCCTTCCCGGGGACCCCAAGACCCAAACCCCTTGGATCTCAAAACAAAGCAAAATAAACCATTCCCCTCCTTTCTTCTTCCCAGATTCTCCCCTCCCTGGGTAACACTGGGAGATCCCTGTGATTCAACTCCTTGAATCTTAAAACAGAGAGGAAATTCACCTTCCCCTCCCCTTCTCTCCCCCTCCCAGACTCTCCCTGAGAGAGAGACAGTAATCCTAACACAGAGAGAAATTAGGCTTTTCCTCTCCCCTTTTCTCCTTTCTCCCACCAATTCTCTGGTGAGTACAGACCCTTTCCCCTTGGGTCTTACACAAGATAACCAAAACATCAGTCAGCTTCTTAAAAAGGAAAACTTTTAATAAAAGAAAGAAAAAAGTAAAAATGGTCTCTGTAAAATCAAGATGGAAAATATTACAGGGTCTTTCAGCTTATAGACACTAGAGAGAATCCTCCCCCCAGCACAAATACAAGTTGCAACAGAGATACAATCCTTCCAGCAAAATACACATTTGCAAATAAATAAAACAAACAAAAGACTAAACCGCCTTTCTAACTGGTACTTACTAAATTGACCAGAAGAGACTGTATCAGAGAGATTGGAGAGAAACTGGTCCCTCTGAGCCCCCAGAGTGAACAACAACCAAACACTAACAGCACACAAAAAGACTTCCCTCCATCAAGATTTAAAAGTATCCTGTCCCCTGATTGGTCCTCTGGTCAGGTGACAGCCAGGTTCACTGAGCTTGTTAACCCTTTACAGGCAAAAAAGACATGAAGTACTCCTGTTCTATTAACCCTTAACTATCTGTTTACGACAGCCATGAAAATGTTTTACGAAGAAAGGAGTGTGTTCATTTAGGCTTCTCTTTGATTCTTCCACGAATGAGAAAGTTTGTGAAGGAAGATAAGTAAGTGTAGAGTTTTGCCAGCTCTAGGAATTTCCCGGTTCACTAAAATTTGTCTTGCAGGGTGCCTCATTACTACAATAATTAATGCTGTGGGAATGCATTTCTTGGCAAGAGTATGTGAAAACAAGGATATGTCATAGAAAGAGGTGCAGTGGGCACCCATGGGAAGGGAGGGTTGGACAGAATGCCCACCTTGCACTCACCATGTCTTGGAGGGCTGGGCCCAATTCCCCACTCGGTGCTGTTACCTGGCCCACATGGTCACAGCACCACTCAGGTTTGGCATGTATGCCTCTACATTGAGGAAGATGGGGGCAATTATTTTGGTGTTGTGACCTAGGGCACGTGGTCACAACATCATTCAAGTTTGCCATGTCTGCCCCTCCATCTACAGAGGGGCAAGGGCACTTAACCACATGGACCAGGATGTAATACCCAAAAGGGAAAGGAACCCACTGCTTCAGTGGTCATGCCCTTTATTCAAATACACTATTACTGTGAATGTTATGAGCTCCATGCCAAAATAGTAGTCTTAATAATAATAAAAAAGAGTCTGTGAAATGAGGAATGAAGTAGAAGCAGGCCATTTTCACAAGTGAGGAACGGAAAGAGGCAGTAGAAAGACACCAGCAGCTCATAGTTAGCTCTGCTCACTACCCCCCTAAATTGTGAGTAATGTGTTAGACCAGCCACTTGCTCCCTTCTTGCCCCTCCTATTACCTGAAACATACTATTGGCTACTAGGCATTTCACCTTTATGCTCCCTGGATGAAAGAGTTGGGAGAGGAGTAGAGTAGTGGGACCCGTGTATTTGCAGGCCAGCATCCTGTGTCCAGCTGAACACTGCTCTGGATGAACAGATATGTTATCATTCTGATTAATCTTGTCCCATAAGAAGAGTCATTTTGAAAGCTATTTTACTCTTGACCGTCAGTACAGGTCAGAGACAGAAAGGAATGTGCAAATGTTTTGCTTTATAGGTTAGCATCCTTGTTTCTTTTCAGATTTGCAGTGGTACAAAGGGGCATTTTAAATTTAATTATATTTTATTAAATTATATTATAATTTACCCTAACCCTCACTGTATATACAGAATATTTGTTTGCAATGGTGAGAGTTTGCACTCTGATGAAAGGGGAAATGGACCACTATATGTGTAAATGACACCTGACCACAGGTAGCTTTAATTGACATGGCTCTTGTTTTCCAATTGTTTTCAAAGTTAAAGAGATGAATATGTATAGCTTGTGCTTTCTGACATGTATCTCTACTGTCTTTTCACAACACACCCTTTGCAGCATGCACCCATCACATCATGTAGCTGGCAGAAGATTCCTTGGTTATGAACCAAGTTGTAGAAGAGAGATAGCAGCCATGAAGAATTTGGATGGGTCATGCAGTACTACTTTTAAAATTAGATTAAAATCTTAGACCTTAAGGAATAGTCACACTTCTCAAGGTGCATGTGCTTCTCCCATTAAGTGTAATTAAGAAGTAAATGCATTTCAAGAGTACAATGTGCCTTTTCGAGTGCAAAAGGCAGTAATTCAAGTATAGTAGATGTTCGTATAGGTTAGGAAGATTGCTATTCGGAAAAAAAATAATCTAAATTATTACATGTATTGCATCAGTAAATTATATTTTAAAGGGGTTATCTGTCATAAATACACTCTACTTTTACTGCCACCATTTGATAAAATGAATGTTTTAACTTATTCTGAAGATTTCTCTATCTGCAAACCTATCAATCTCAACCCACCAATACAAGAATATTGAATTTTATTTGGCTACTTCTATCTTACAGAACTCTGCAGTAATATGTTAGGGAACATTCGAAGTGCATATCACTGATAAAGGAAATGTATTTAGGCTAGTAATTATAGCAAATGAACAATGCATAATAACAGGAATTTATCTAGCTTAAAGGTTGGACAACAATGGCATGGGAAGATTAATATCAGAAGGACATTTGAGCCTGTAAGGCTGTGACAAAACTATTTTAAAATGTGGGCAGAGTTAATGTATAGGGCATGTGGAATTTTTTTTCCCCAAGCATTATCAATATTTTATCATTCAAAAATCAAGTTATTTCACTTGAAAAGTTGGAAACCTGCCTACAGTGGCAGATCTTTTGGCTGTCTAATTCTGGAAGGACTGGTTTTTCAATTATTCTCGTAATTCTATCTGAATCTCTAAACAAACAACGATTAATTTTACTTCTCCATTTCCTATTTTTAGTTCTTTATTTAGGAGCCAGAGACCTACAAACTACCTAAATAATGCTTTGCCATTAACTTTGCTTAATATGCCAAATCAGTTTAATTACAGTTTCTATAAATAATACATGCAAAATACTTCTCTGAACAGAATGCACTTTTCCTTATGTATGTGGCACATTTTAATACTTAAAAGCATTAGAACAGATGTTAGTCGCCTGGTAAACTTGTTTTCAGTTTTCTTTTATTTATATGTTAATGAGAATTTAATTACTTCATGAATACTTAAACAACCTGAGGGTGCCTGATATCATTAGCTTCTACATGACAAGCACCTCAAATGACCACATGGGAAGACTAAAATTGCTTTTACTTTAGTTGAAGACAGAAAGATGAATTTATTTCACCTCCTGCTATGTTTTACCTGACACACAACTGAAAAAGCAGTGGGCACAGAATTTGATCTTACTTTAACAGGACTGAAAGGATCTGAGAAAAGCACCTACACCAAAAGACACAAATTCTTCCATTTTTGATTTGCTTCACTAACTTTTAATAATCAGTCTAATTGTTTAAGTAGTTTTAAGGCAAAACTGGTTTCTATCATGTGAAATTCCTCGTTTAAACCTTGGAGAATTATGCACAATTTAGACATGTTGTGCAGAGATTAAATTTTCTAGGGTGAAAAGCAGTGTGGAAAATGTTTCACAAAATCAACCAGGAAAGTTTTTGGTAACAAAAGTATCATTTACAGGTGTTCTAAAAGTAGTCTGTATTGAAACTCTCATTGACTTCAATAGGATTTTTCAACTCTAGCAATTTTACTTCATAGAAAACTACCTGTGCTTTCGTTCTGAATATAATAAATAAATTTGCTTTTGGAATATTTAGCTGGAGAAAGTAACAATCCTAAACCAAAGCTACCGCTCTTTTCTCACTCAAATCTCTATAAATACTTCCTTTTCCCAGGTTACTCCTAGGGAAGATGTGGCAATAAATAGAATAATAATCATAATAATATAATTAACAACAAAGTAAGCCTCCGACTTATTGTCCCTGGATCGTTCTAATCTGCCCTTTCATTTTAAGTAGCAATTGCCTTCATTTTAGTTCTGATCCTGCTAGCTCTTACTCATATGAATGTTCTCAAAGATGAGTGAGTAAGGGTTTGCAGGTTTAGACCTTTTTTTTTCTTTGACAAAGCAGAACACATTTCCTGCACTTAGTATACGTTTCAGTAAACACTCATGTTAATGTAAGATATGATTTGAGTCTCTAACATGGATGAAATCTATCCTTTAACTAATCCTTTAACTAATCTATCCTTTAACTAAAGGATTAACTAATCCTTTAACTAATCTATCCTCTTTAACTATCTACAGTATCATATTCAGAGTTAAAACAGAAAATCAGACAAAAATGGCAACAGTGAAATTGTATCAAAATGCAGCATGGTTGACCCAGAAAAGACTGTATTGCCTACTTTACTTTTAGCAAGGCAAGGCAATTAAATTGTTTGTGGAATAACTCTGCTCAGACGTTGCATTTGCTATTTAAAACATTTTAAAAAGTTATTATTGACAGCACAATTGATCCTCACAAATGTGAAGATCTTTTCAGTCTCTCAGACCTGGATCTGAATTTTATATAGCATATGATAGTGAACTTGTGTGCCATAAATGTTTCTTCCAAACTCTCAGATATTTTTAAAGCATAAGGCAAAAGGCACTATCAGCACTATCCAAGTGAACACATGCACATCTGGAGAGAAAAGAACAGTCTAGCTGTTATCTGAGGGTGTTAGCTGAATTCCTGCTGCTTCTTTAAAGCCCTCTGCTGGAGTATGTATTTCATTGTCTGATGCTCTGAGTATCAGTCTTCACATGCATCGTACACCTGCCATCACCATTCACTTGTTTTACTCTGTTTCTTTTTACTCTTATGGAATCCTCCCAAAAAGTTTATTCCCTTGTATGCAATTATATTGTGGATTCTCGCACTGCCATTTATCTACTTGGTGCTTGGGGTCTATAGACCTTACGTAGTTCATGGGTGAAATCTGGATCTCCTGAAATCAAGGGCAAAATTCCCATTGGCTTCAATGGGATGAGGATTTTACCCAAGATCTTTTGGGACCACATCCTGTACTGATGCAAATCAGTATAACCTCTTGAAGGTAATAAAATGATCTCAGTTTAAACCAGGAGTCGGCAACCTCTGACACCCGTCTCGCCAGGGAAAGCACCCTAGTGGGCTGGGCAAGTTTGTTTACCTGCTGCGTTGGCAGGTTCGGTGGACCGCAGCTCCCACTGGCCGCAGTTTGCTGTCCCAGGCCAATGGGGGTGGCAGGAAGCAGCGCGGGCAAGGGGTGTGCTAGTGGCAGCTTCCTGCCATCCCCATTGGCCTGGGATCACGAACAGCGGCCAGTGAGAGCCACGATCAGCCGAAACTGCCTATGTGTCAGGTATATAAACCCTAGTGAGCCACGTGCCAGAGGTTGCCGACCGCTGCTCAAGACCATGGGTTCCCGTGGCCTCATAGAAATAGATGTATTTGCAACTTTTGAGGAAGCCCAACTAGATTAACAATCCCCCTTTCAACACAAGCTCAATTATAGCTGTTAGCTCCTTATTAGTGGGTCTCACCTATTTGTTGCTTAGTTGCCTTTAAGCTCTGAGCTATTAATTATTCCGAAGGTCTCTGCAATGCTTTTCTTGTTTTATCCATTTGCTGGTAGTTTCTTTTCTGGTGTTTATTTCAATAACATTATTGATTTCATATCTCAGTTGACAAGTACATTCTTTCTCCTTTTTAACAAATAAAAATATCACAACAGTCATTTCAGAAACCCCAGAGGCAAGCTTCTGTACGTTATCTGTGATTATAGGGTTAATTCTGTTCTATTTCTATAACAGAAAAAGCAGTATGACTTGTGCAGTGTATGAATATTTCACCTTTTAAAAAAGTACAGTAATTCGAATTGATAGCAGTACACATTTATAATTCAGTTGAAACAAGTCAACAAAATATATTAAACAGTTTTTTTCATGGCTTTGATATTTTTGTCTTTAATCCATAACAGCTAAGCACAATTATAAACATTGTTTACAGAGACTTGACACTATTATTTTAGGAATAATGTTGTAGGAGATGAATCAAAGTACCATTGCCTCTGGCTTGCACTTAGTGCTGTCAAACTCACATTTCAATGACATAATAAACATAGAGGAAGCAGTGAAATTGAAAAGGACTAGGTATTAGTGCAAAATTCTATTTGTTCCCAGTAATCTGTATTAAAACAAACCTTAAACAAAGGATATACAAATGGTTTAGATAAAGGTCTTAAAGCCTTGCTTTAGCCCAGAAAAACAAGGACATTCAGAGTAAAGAGTGTCAGGCTTATTTATTTGTTATATCACATATGAAGGCATCACAGTCCATATGTTATATGGTGTGCTAGAAATGGAAAAGAAATATTAGGTCATTTAGTCCATCATTCTGCCCATGGAGAAATCTCCCCTAGCACTTATTGTCTCAGCCATGCAAGAAGAAAGACAAGAGGCAATGGATGGGGTTTAATTAGGGCACAATTTTATTAACATGCCTGGGAATGCTTGTCAATAAATTATACAGCTCATCCTTCTTTCCTTAATTGTTTCTACTTGTTTAGGGGGGTTCCATCCCACTTCCCAACCTGGTCCCAGCCCAGCTGGGAACTTGCCACCCTCCCTTCATATGAGCATTAAGGGGGCACTAGCAGAAGGAGAAGGGAAAAAAACCCATAGGAGCAAAACAGCATATTCCATCAATTAGGTTAGGACTACTGTCAAGAGAAACATCAACAGATGAAACATATTCATTCCACTTATGTACCAACACACAAAATGAAGGTGCTCAAGAGTGTCCTTGTTCTGCAAGAATAGCAAAGTAGATCCCAAAATCATTTCCACTTGGCTGTAATTGTGATTCAGTAGGTCCTTCAAGAAAAACATCACTGTCATTCCATGGATTAGATTTCCACTTAGAAACCATGTGTGTTACCTTGTGGCCCAAAGCTCACCAGCTCTAATAAAATGAAAATAATAAAAAAATTAAATTAAATAAAACCAAAAGTAACAGCATGAATAAGATTACTACCCCATACGTATATGAACTGTTATTTGGAACCATTACAACACAACATTTGAGCAAAGAGTATATTGCTCCTTCAGTGGTTAGCAGGTGTTTTCAGTGCTCAAAACTCTCAGGTAAAGGGTGATGAGCAGCACTCATATACAAGTAATTCACAACAAGTAATTTATTTTTGAGAATTGTCCACCAATTATTGATTGTCAAGTTATGGATTGTACATATTGTCCAAAGTTATCCTTGCTTTGCAGATCATTTGAGAATAGCAAATATTGAGTATTGCAAAACAAAATTTACTCCAGCTTGTTTTATTACATAAGTTATGTAGCATTGTTTCTGTTCCTTGACTGAATTATTCATTAAAAAATGATTTGAAGTGCAAATACTATAACTAAATATACAATGCACAATTTTTATTGTGTTCATTAGTTTTATAGATCATCAAGTAAGGGAACAGGTTACTTATGTAACTGTATGAACTGAGCACAAATTTTGAATTGTATATCTGATTGTAACCTCACATTTTGTTTTCTGTTGGTTAGACCTATAAATCGTGTGGTAGTGTTTCTATTCTGTGACTGGATAACCTATTTAACAAACCATTATACTGTAATTAGGAATTTTATAAATGAATCTACAATTCAAGTTTTGCATTCAGCAAATATTTAAATATTTTCACTTACCATTCCCTTTTCATGAATGGCACTAATAAAAGTTGAGAGTTCTAATGCTCACAGAAAGTGAACATGAAAGGGTTGTAAACATGATGGGAAATAAATTATTTTGTTGAACACAAATGAATATTTAGATGTGCAGTGAAGGCACTTCATAGGGAAACTGTTCAAAAATGGCCTTGCAAAGGACTTCAAAAGGAAGTGATAGTTAAAAGAACAGGGTAGTGCCAGATATCTAATAATAACCTTGTGGCCTAATTAAATCTATATGAAATGTCTCCTGTTCTTCTTTCGGTATAGCGGGACAATAACTTTTTGGCGGTCCATTTGCTCAGGTAACTCCCGTTGAAGTCAATAAGAGTTCCGTGTTCAGAAAGAGTAAAGAGGGCAGGATATGAGCAAGATGTTAAAAATTCAGAAATTCTTATGAAAAAGTGAAAAGGAATGTGGGAGGATGGACTTGTTGTGAGAAAGACATATCCAACTGTCTGTAAAATATATATATTTTTAACATTGGTGGAAGGAATTTTCCAAATTCCATATTTTTTCCTGTGGCAAAAGAGCAATGTTGCTTTTCTTGGTTTTATTTTTCTTTTATTCTCAAAGAAGAGGGACAAATTCTAATTTTAGAGTTATTTATATAAGCTTAGATTCATACAGATAATTATATTTCTGCTGATAATTTTATGGGGACAGTAAAGGAAAGAATTGGTATTTCTGTGAAAGATCAAAAGACAATCTCTTAACTGAGAAATGGATAGCCATAATGTTTTATTTGCTTTAAAATTCTATAGGAAATTCCCTTTCATTTTAAGCTTTTGCACTACAGACACTAGAAGGCTGAATTTGTTAAGGAAAATTAAGGGCATTTTGACATAACTTCTGAATTCCTGCTGCAATAATAATTTGCAAGATTGCAGTCTTGAACAATTTGTGTATCTGTTTGGATAATATTTACCAATGGATAATTGAAAATATACATCTAAGGAAAAAGTAAACTCTGAGGGTGTGAATTATAAGTGGAAAGCTAAGCAAAATAAAGATCACGGACTGTCCACAATTTGCTTGGTGAATATTTATTGATATAAATGTCTTTAAAATTCTATACTGGAAAACTTTCTAAAGTTTAAATAACCTTTTTTAAGCTGCTTGTTTTTCTGAAAGATTTAGGACTGTAGGATTTGAATTATCAGTTCAGATGATTAAGTCTGGTATCTTTATTCTATTAGTGGTCAACAGTTCATGGCTTTAAGAAAATAAATGCTTTATAAATACACCTGTCCAGTTGTGCAAAGCTATAATGCATGTTAGAGATTATGTTCCCAGAGCATAATTGATTATTAACAAACATCAGATGTTTTACATAGTTTTCTTTCCTCTTTATGATGTCACTAGAGGGCAGAGTTAAGGTTGTTTAGGTGCCTTAGCTGTGCTTTCTCATTCCTTAGCAATCTGCACCTTTTCAAGAGTAATCATAACTAGGGTTACAACTTTGTCATGGAAGCCAGTGGGAGACATGATCAGCCAAACCTGCGGACGCAGCAGGTAAACAAACCGGCTTACCCTGATGGGTAAGCAGGTGCTTACCCTATCGGGCTGCAGGCCAAAG
Organism: Gopherus flavomarginatus; assembly: GCF_025201925.1. Taxonomy (NCBI): domain Eukaryota; kingdom Metazoa; phylum Chordata; order Testudines; family Testudinidae; genus Gopherus; species Gopherus flavomarginatus. Next base: position 299,803,037 of record NC_066617.1, on the reverse strand, counting down.
GTTGCTGAGCCCTGCCCTAGGTGCTTTTCTGCAGAACTGCTGCCAAGCCATTTGGTCCCTAGTCTGTAGCAGTGCATGTGATTCTTCCATCCGAAGTGCAGAACTCTGCACTTGTCCTTGTTGAACCTCATTAGAGTTCTTTTGACCCAATCCTCTAATTTGTCTAGGTCCCTCTGTATTCTATCCCTATCCTCCAGTATATCTACCACTCCTCCCAGTTTAGTGTCATCTGCAAACTTGCTGAGGGTGCAATCCATGCCATTCTCTAGATCATTAATGAAGATATTGATCAAAACCTGCCCAAGGACCGACCAGGGCACTCCGCTTGATACCATCTACCAATGAGACATGCAGCCATTGATCACTATCTGTTGAGCCCAATGATCTAGCCAGCTTTCTATTCAGCTTTTTTATCTATAGGTCTCATCCCTAGTAACTTCTACAAGACTTTTACATAAACGAGCTCAAGCATCATTCCATAATAATTTACTGCTCTCTGTGAAAATGTCTTTCCTTATGGATGCACTCTCTGATAGTCCGTGGTCACTTCCCTTTTCTAAGGTTCATCTTCAACTTCAGAGCCAGGTCCTAGGGAAGGAGTTTCAACAAGAACATGCCTGATAAAGCATCGGCAATCTCTACTGAAAGCATCTTCTCCCCCTATCCATCACTGACACATCTTCTGATTAGTTCATGTTCAGATTGTGTCCTGCTAATCAAGTCTAGCAGATACCCATTCCACCTCCTCAAGGAAAGCAGAATGGCAGATGAAAGTATATTGGACTCTGTGGCGGCGGGGAGGAATGATTTTCTTGAGACTGGTACCATTGAGCATCTGCATAAAACAGTAAGGCATTGATATCAGCCCTGTTTATACAGGAATTGATTCATACAGAAGAGAGAGAGAGAGAGAGAGATGCAAGGTTCTCAAAACCCTCACTTGATTCCACAATTTAAAAGAAAAATGGTGAAAAATAATGCTGAATTATTTCTTGATGTATAAATAACATCATTTATTTAGTCTATAATTTTTCATTCGATTTTCCAAAAAGCACAACATTCAACAACTCTCAGCTAGGCGTCCAGTATCAGTGGCTTGATTTTCTATGGATCTCAGCCACTTAAGTGGAATGGAACCATTTTCAAAAATGCTCAACTTTCTGGAGTTTGCACTGACAACAATGAGGGTTGCTAGATGCAGAACACTTTGGAAATCTACCCATTTCATGTAGGTGTCAAAGTGGAAAGAGCTGAGCACTTTAGAAAACATGGCCCCTTATGTTTATATAACTGGTACATCAGCTGCAGTATTCTGGGCATATAGTAAATAAAATAGGTAGTCAGCTAATTTTCAGATCTGTGATTTTTAAGAATATGTTTATTTATGTTCACAAATTATAACAGAATTTGCAGTGATAATTCCACCCCCCCACACACACACACATTAATCCAGGGTTCGGCAATCTCTGGCACGCGGCTCCCCAGAGTAAGCACCCTGGTGGCCCGGGCCAGTTTGTTTATCTGCTGTGTTGACAGCTTCGGATGATTGCGGCTCCCACTAGCCATGGTTCGCCATCCAAGGCCAATAGGGGAAGTGGGAAGCCGCAACCAGCACATCCTGCCACCCCCATTGGCCTGGGACCACAAACCACAGCCAGTGGGAGCCACGATTGGCCGAACCTGCCGACACGACAGATAAACAAACTGGCCCGGCCCGCCAGTGTGCTTACCCTGGTGAGCCGCGTGCCAGAGGTTACCGACCCCTGTATTAAAAATTCCCTAAAATTACTTTTAAATAATTATGAATAGTGTGACTGTTGTTTTGATATTTTATTTAAGGGAGGTTGTGAGCAGCTATCGGGGGTCTGCCAAAATAAACCAGAGAGCAGGGCCAGTGTTAGACTCGATGGAGCCCAGGGCAAAAACCCAAAGCCTGAGGCCCGCCACCCAGGGCTGAAAGCTTAAGCCCAAGCAACTTAACTTTGCAGGGCCCCCTGTGATGTGGGGCCCTGAGCAATTGCCCTGCTTGCTACCCCTTAAAGGCTTTTAATCTACTGGATATGCAGAAAAACAGTTGTTGTGGCATAGGTGGGCTGTGGAATTTTTATAGAATGTTTGGGGAGCCTCAGAAAAAAGAAAGTTGAGAACCCCTGATGTAAGCTACCTCTAAGTATACATTTAACTTATTGTAATCAATCTTTTTTCCCCAGGCTTTTTTTAAAAAAATATTTCTAACAATTTTCTGTCTGCCTTGCTCTCCTTTACTTGCAAAAATAAATAAGTAAATAAACAAATAAATATATAAAAAATACCCCCCCACACACATTATTAATTGTTTACATACACCAGGGATCAGCAATCTTTGAACTGTGGCCTGCCAGAGTAAGCACCCTGGCAGTCCAGGATAGTTTGTTTACCTGCCGTGTCCACGGTTCAGCTGATTGTGGCTGCCACTGGCCACAGTTCGCTGCTCCAGGCCAATGCGGGTGGCAGGAAGCAGCGGCCAGCACTTCCCTAGGCCTGTGCTGTTTCCCGCTGCCTGCATTGGCCTGGAGCAGCAAACCGTGGCCAGTGGGAGCTGCAATTGCCTGAACCTGCGGATGCCGGAGGTAAACAAATCTGCCTGGCCCACCAGGATGCTTACCCTTGTTAACCACGTGCCAAAGGTTGCCGATCCCTGACATACGCACAAAGTTAAAGACACATGACTGATTGTGGAGGACAATACACTTTGGTTCACAGTAAGTAAATTAAATAATGCATCAAGGAAATGGTTAAGAAAGGTTATGAAATTATATAGAAAATTGTTCTTTTTGAAGCAAAATTTGAAAATTCTTCCTTTTCCTTGCTTTCTGTAAAGAGGCAAAAGAAAAAGAAAAAAAAACTTGTTCTATCCATCTACATATTTTGATCTCACCCCTTACAATGGTATCTTCACAAATCTGAGCTTGCATGCTGAAAAGGAAGCTGAAGCAAAAATTTGGCTCACATGTTGGGCCAAGTGATGTTTTGTGTTGTTCTGCTGAAAGGAGAATTACACCAGGGATGAATTTGAGCTGTTGTAGCATTTACAGTTCTCTTACACATTTCACAGATGACATACTCATACTACAATGGTAGAGAAATCATATAACAAGAACTACCAGTACAGCATTACAGATTATTAATTTACATAGAAGAATAAGACTGTATGTAACTCATATAGTTATACTGCAGCTTGTTTGTGTGGTTGGTTTTTAGTCCAAAAAAAGAGAGAAGCAGTGGTGGGGAGAGAAATGGATTTTAGATGAATCCTCCATGACTCTGGACACATATGCAGGGCAACTTAGTTAGAAGGGCCAAGAAACATCTAGAAGAAGTGTGTGGTAGTCACTACACGAGGTCAGTAGCTCTTTCTGAAGTGTACAAAGTTTCCATTCACGGCAAGCAATCTTGCAGATACTACACATTCATCATCAAAGAGAGGAGACAATTGGAGCTCAGGGGATAAAGGTGATACATATGGGAGATAGATGACAGCCTTGTAGATTCAGTGTCTGATTGACACAGGACCAAGAGATGTGTCTGCTGTGAAGGCTGCATCCCAATAATTATACCACTTTGAATACAGGTTGCAGATTCCCACTCTTAGTAAAATCCCAGGAGACAGTTGACTGTTGGATCAGGACCTGTTATTGCTGCTAGCTGTAAGGATCTTTGGACTGTTGCTTGCTGAGTTCATTCTAGAGTATTTCAAGGGGAACTGAGAGGCTGTAACCATAGGCGTCGACTCCTGGAGCACCCCCGGGAAGAAGTGCTGGTTGCTGAGCACCGACTCGTAGCCCCCACTAATCAGTGCCCCTCCCAGTGCCCCCCACCCATAGCAATCAGCTGTTCTGCTGCATGCAGAAGGAGCTGGAGGGGAGAGGCAGGAGTGAGGGTGGGGTAGGGGTGGAGCAGGGGTAAGAGGAAGCAGGGTGGGATAGGGACTTGGGGGGCGGGCCGGGAGCTTGTGTACTCACAAGTAAAAGTGCATATTGCTGTTTTGCAACCATGCACTAAAATATATGTAACAACAATAAATTGAGAAATCGGCATAAAGAACACCAATAGATTTACTGCCTAATAGTTTTGATTATTCAGAAATAGTCCAAATCTGTCTGCAAATGTTTGTGGATGTACTAAACATTTATTTACTCAGAAACTGTCGGTACTTTCTCTGAGGCTGACTGAGAGCTGATTAACACCTACATTTAGGTTATTGCATACCACAGTTCTGAGATTTCACTCTGTGTAATGTTTTTTTTTTTTTTTTTTTTTCTTGAAAAGTCCTGGAAAGACAAAACTGTGGCCTGTGCATCAGCAGAGAGGTAAATTGAAGTGCTGGGAAAAGATGAGTGTAACAGAATATACATACTTCTTCCTCAGCAGCCCACTGTCTGATACACTCTCACAGTATGTGAGATGTGAAATAATGCTATTTAGGCCTTGTCTACACTAACCCTGTAAGACAATTTAAGTTACGCTAGTTAAGTTACGTAAGTTATGAAACTTAAGTCAACGTTAAATTACATAAGTTACAAAACTTAAATCGACGTAACTTACATTGGCTTACAGCAGTGTCTACACTATGCTGTGTCGACGGGAGAGCATCTTCCATCGACATAGCTTCCGTCTCTCTTTCAGGTGGAGTACTGAAGTCGACAGAAGAGCGCTCTTCCGTCTACTTATCTTGACTTCAACTAAATCAATGCCCTCTGCATCAATTGCAGCAGCACCGAGTTAGCCCATAGTGAAGACAAGCCCTTTTGGCTGGTTCCAAAGCCCACTGAAGTCATTTTGAAGTCACCCATTCATTTCAATAAGATTTCGATCTCAGGCCCTTAATAGGTAATTTTATTTACTAATTAACTTTAAACCAAATTTTTATATATAATTAAAATATAAACATTACTTTTGAGATTTGTTAACTGAAATAAATTCACAGGGGAATTTCCAGATGTGGGCCAGATTCTAAACTGCTATAAACTGATATAACTCCACTGATGCTGAGATTCTTTCCTTACATACGATTCCTTTTTCATAACAGGTATTCTGTACTCATTGAAAACATTTCTCATATTAACTCTGCTCCATTTTAACATACACCTTTCCTCTTCTGGAATAGAATGAAAAAGTTCCAAATAAATTTCAGAATACTTGTGCTGGGATTGAAGTTTTAGGGGGTTTTAATCCTGAATATTTTCTGAGGCTAGAAACTCTCCAGATCATTTTCAGAGGGCAATGCACTTGAGCCAATTAAGCACAAAACGGGCTTTTTTATGAAGAAAATAATGTGTGCTGTACTTTTTGTAAGTACTACATTAGTTTCCATGGAAACCCACAGTAACTGGTGCATCTCTTGAAACTCAATGTGATATGAATTGCTCAGAATTTTTTTTTAAAAAGTAATACTTACCATGACTTAAAATTTGGATAACAAAACCCACTTTTGGTTTCATAACAGGAAACTCTTACTGTCTTGCAAAAGCTTAGAAAATGGGAAAATATCTTTAAAAATCATCTTTTTCACCTGGAGATGGGTTTATTTAACAAGTTGACTCACACTATTGCATACTGTCAGTGTGTTTTCCTAGTTACCAACTACTGTTACAGGATGCAATAGAGAAACTTTAGAAGTAAAAATCCCTGTTGTGTGCTTCAAAATTTCTGCAGGAAATAAACCATATATTCAATTTATTGACAATCCCCCTAAAACTAATTAAGCAGGATTTCATTTAAGTGACAGTCATCTGCCAACTGATAGAATTCTTTATAATAAATCATAGATCTTTCTGTTGAGTCTATAAATGTCTGCTAAAAACTTTTTCTAATATTTGAATCCTACATGTTTTAGGACAGGTTTGGCCACAAAAATCCATCATAACTGTAAATAAAGGGGACTAGATAGACGTGAGAGTAGCAAAAAGTAGATTTGATTAGTAGGCATAGTAATTGCAATTCATTGCATCCTAGAAAATTGTATAATACTAAGATTGTCACCCACTGCTTTTAATGGCTCATCGACTTCAGTTTCCTCTTTTACATTTCCAGCAAAAATGTTAGTATACTAAGAAAGCCTGATGAAATGTAGAAACAGTGACAGGAGATATATATAGATATATAGATATATAGATATATTTGAGAGAAACATAGGCTATATATATATATCTATCAACTTCTATGTTTCTCTCAGGTATTTGATTCAGGTGTTAAACAGCTGTCCAAAAATGTTTTGGGAGGAGAAACACCTGTCCTTTTTAAGGAAGCCAGATATAGAAGACTCCAGACATTGTTAGTTATGGCAACTAGTTACCATTCTATAAGAAAAACAATAGGTTTAAAAGAGACATGACTTCTACATTGCAAATACGGTAGGTTCCCTTTGAATTAGAACTGGACAGAACTGCCATTTTGGATCACAAGGGGAAAATTAAGTTTCACAACCTCTTACACAGAAGAATCATAGAATATTAGGGATGGAAGAGACTTCAGGAGGTCATCTAGTCCAAGCCCCTGCTCAAAGCAGGACCAACACCAACTAAATCATCCCAGCCGGGACTTTGTCAAGTTGGGCGTTAAAAACTCTAAGGACGGAGATTACACCTCCTCGCTAGGTAACCCCTTCCAGTGCTTCACCACGCTCCTAGTGAAATAGTGTTTCCTAATATCCAGCTTAGACCTCCCCCACTGCAACTTGAAACCATTGCTCCTTGTTCTTTCATCTGCCACCACTGCCATCTCTCTCATTAAGGCACTGACCCAGTTAAGCAGTGTAACTATTTAAATACGTTTCTGGATCAGGACCTAAAGAGGTTGCAGTTTTCATAAGCTCCTGCCCATGGCTCATTAAATAACTTCTATGGCAAAGTTTTTCTATGGGAAAACAAAATAAAACATCTTCCTTTTTATTTCCCCTCAAAAGTATCCCAATTTTAGTGGATGCACAGTATACATACATCAGACTCTAGAAATGCTGCTTTTTGACTGAAGACCATTCATCCACAAGGCCACATAGAGGAGATATATTTGTGTATTTTACTTACACACATGCAAATGCACACACCAGACAAACTGTGGGGCAGGAAGAGAGCCAGGGTGCTCAGCCTTCCTCCTAGCCTGGCTGAAAGGCTCTTGTCTAAGCTATTCTGCAGGGAGAGAATGAAACTGATGAACCTTCAGCAATGGCAGCCAGGGAGCTGGTTTACGTGGTGGAAAATAGAAATTTTCCAATGGAAATTTTAGATTTCACAAAAAGGCATTTTTGGTTTGGTCAGAAAATTATTCTAATGGAAAATTTCTAACCAGCTCTAGTATTTGCCCTACTTTTGGGGATTTTTTAAAAATTCTCAGAGAGAGAGACAGACAGACAGACACAAACAAATATGAACCACTGAATATTACATCAGCTGTTCCCAGCTATATATTTTTCCCTAAATATAAGTGGTACAAAATACCAGTCACTACCAAATAGGCACCCATTTGCTTCTGTGGAGCTAGGTTGATTCACAGCAACAAAGCATCTGGCCCAATGTACTTAGTATTTGTTTCTTCTTGAAGAATACTTAAGATCATGTTTTCTTCAGTAACTTAAAGTAGTTTAATTTTCCCCACAATTTTTTTTAATTCAAGGATTGATTGCAGTTCATTGTGAATAGTCAAAATTTGAATGGTGGTGCTTAGCTGTGACTCACCAGATAAGTCATAGTGTAAGCCTCATCTTTCTCCTATTGGAACCAGTAGGAAGGCTCTCCTTGACTTCAAAAGGAGCTGCACTTAGGCCTAAATCTGTCCATAAGTACTTCCAGCTTTTATCATCAAGTTTGGTTTCAGTAAATACTTGTGTTTGGGATTCTGCAGAGGTCAAGTTGTTTTCTGGAATTTGCAATATGATATGTTACTAGTGTACAGCTATTTAAGAGATTTATGAACCATGAATATATTCAAATATTTACTTTCCCTTCACTGTTTAGTTCTATACTTTCAAAGCCTATTTCCTAAATGCTTATTTCTCATTTAGGTATGTAACTGAAATGACCAGGTTTTCAAAAGTGTCAGCGCCACTTCCCAGGAGCTGTGCAGAGCTGGGCACGGAGCCTGCCTGCCCCACTGGCACTGCAGCCAACCAGACTTTTAGCGGCCTGATCAGCTTTGCTGACCGGAGCTATTAAGATTCCTTTTCAACTGGGCATTCTGGTTGAAAACCAGATGCCTGGCAACCCTACAAAAGAAGACTTTATATACCCCTATGAGTTCTTTGGCTACCCACATACTTGACAGAATTTGTATGATTTCCCTTGTCTTTTAAAATAAAAATGATAGACAGGAATAAACACTATAATTTCCTTTTTACCATCCTTTATTGAAAAGGGAATCATTCACAAAAAGTAATGCTATTCTTACTTTGGCAGACACTCTTATTTTTAATTTAAGGGATTAAGGGGCATATTCTCTTTCCCAGATGGACACATAACTCCTATTAGCATTAATGGGAATAATGCACATGAATCAAGCAGATAATATACCCTTCAATAAGCAGAGAAGATAATTTTATTTTATTAATGTTTTATGATGGTGAGAGACAAGATTCAAGCCTTGAGGAAGAGAATGAATTTCATTTTAAAATAAGAGAAAAAACATAAAGCCAATCTAATTGGCCAGATGATGTATGGGAGGACCCTGAGACTATATGTTAATTAGCTCAGAGACAGCAACTAGTATTTTTAGATTAGAGGATGAAGTAATAAGCTCAAAATATCTATACATCTGCGCTGAGGTTGATTTTTATTTTCACCCAACCACCTACTTCATTATTACTACTGTCTAGTGCAGGGATCGGCAACCTTTGACAGGTGGTCCATCAGGAAAATCCGCTGGCAGGCTGGATGATCTGTTTACCTGCAGTGTACGCAGGTTCGGCCAATTGCATCTCCCACTGGCTGCAGTTCGCCATTCCAGGCCAATGGGGGCTGTGGGAAGCAGTGCAGGCTGAGGGATGTGCTGGCTGCTGCTTCCTGCAGCCCCCACTGGCCTGGAATGGTGAACTGCAGCCAGTGGAACCTGCGATCATCTGAACCTGAAGACGTTGCAGGTAAACAAACCGTCCTGGCATACCAGCAGATTTCCTAACAGGCTACTGTTTGTGTGTGTATATATATAGATACATACCCACACACATTGCAGGTGTAAATGTGGTCATGCTGTCTTGAAAAATGCTATCAGAAGGATATGTACTATGAATACACTAACAAGCATGTTCACACAAGCCTTAGAATTTCCATCTGTCAGACTCAATGAGAGAAATGGGTTCTGTCAGTATAAATTTTAACACTTACACATACATCAAAGTTACACTATTGTTATGGTCGATATCACCAGGTGGCCCTGTTACACAGTCTTCCAAGTTCTTTTTCTTATGGATTGTCTACACCTGAAAGTTTTTTTTTCCTGATTAAGTTATTTTACTTTACTGATTAAGTAAAGTTATTTTAATTTACTGATAAAGTAACTGATTAAATTATTTTAAAGTGTAATATCTATTCTGAATGACTTCTTGAGTGGATATTCTTATTCCAGAATAAGGAGTGAGCACATGTGGAATAAATTAGGAACAACTCCATATAATGTGTGAGTACATTTTTAGTCTTTGAAGAAATGCCTGAACAGTTGTTTCTTTGTTTGCAAAGTACTACATAGAAGAAGCTGTTTTAATTTACAAGGTTTGTTTTCAGTTAGACTCAGTTCTTGATGCAAAGTTACATCATAGGAACTGTACATTGTTTTGTGGGTTGATATTTCAGAAAGAGATGATTGCCTATGTGCAGGTTGTGACTGTCTTAGTTCAAGGACTAGTGCATATATGTAAATAAATTCTTACACAAAGTATGCCCAGATCCTTCTTCATTGATTTCTCCTGCTGTAGGAAGCTGACCTGCAAGACTACCAAGTTTTGCTATCAATTGTCAGATCAACATTGCCTGCAAGTATTTGCAATTGCAAAGTGTTGACTCAGAGTCATAGACTTTAAGGCCAGAATGGATCATCATGATCATCTAGTCTGACCTCCTGTACATTGCAGGAAATAGAACCTCACCAACCCACCAACATACTCCTTGTCATAGACCCATAATCTCTGGATGAATTACTGAATTCCTCAAATCATGATTTAAAGATTGCAAGTTACAGGGAATCCTCCATTTATACCAGTTTAAACCTGCAAGTGACCCATGCCTCATGCTGTAGAGGAAGGCAAGAAACCCACAGCATCTTTCCCAATCTGACCTGAGGAAAAATTCCTTCCTGACCCCATATTTTGTAATCAGTTAGACCATGAGCATGAGGGCAAGACCCACCAGCCAGAAACCTGGAAAGGAATTATCTGTAATAACTCAGAGTCCTCCTCATCTAGTGCCCCATAATTGGCTTTTGGAGATATTTGCTGCTAGTAGTTGCAGATTGGCTACATGCCATTGTAGGCAGTCTCATCAGACCATCCCCTCCATAAATTTACCAAGCTCAGTCTTGATTCCAGCTAGGTTTTTTGCTCCCACTACTACCCTTGGAAGGCTGTTCCAGAACTTCACTCCTGTGATAGTTAGAAACCTTTGTCTAATTTCAAGTCTAAACTTACTGATCAACAGTTTATATCAATTTATTCTTGCGTCAACATTAGCACTTATCTTAAATAACTCCTCCCCCTCCCTGGTATTTATCCATCTGATGTATTTATAGAAAGCAAACATGTCTCCCCTCAGCCTACTTTTGGTTAGGACAAACAAGTCAAGCACTTTGAATATCCTTTCTTAAGGTAGGTTTTCCATTTCTCTGATCACCCTAGTTGCCCTTCTCTTCACCTGTTCCAGTTTGAATCCAACTTTCTTAAACATGGGATACCAGAACTGCACACAGTATTCCAGATGAGGTCTTATGGGTGCCTTGTATAATGATAGCAATACTTCCCTATCTCTGCTGGAAATACTTTTCCTGATGCATCTTAGGACTGCATTAGACTTTTTCACAGCCGCATCATATTGACAGATCATAGTCAGCCTATGCTCAATCGATACACCTAAGTCTTTTTCCTCCTGTGACTCTTTCAACTGATAAATTCCCAGCTTATTACAAAAATTCTTGTTAGTTCCTAAATGCATGGCCTTGCATTTTGCATTATTAAATTTAATTCCATTTCTATTAATCCAGTTTTCAAGGCTATCCAGATCTCCTTGTAAGATATTCTGGTCCTCCTCCATATTGTCAATGCCTCCCAACTTAGTGTCAAATTTTATTAAGGCAAATTTTATTAACATACTCCCACTTACTGTGCCAAGGTCATTGATAAAAATATTTAATAAGATCGGTCTTAAGATCAATCTCTACTAGTAACCTCCCTCTAGTCTGACAGTTCACCTTTAGTATGACCCATTGTAGTGTCCTCTTTAACCAATTTCTTATCCACCTTTCAATTCTCATATTAAACTCCATCTTCTCCAATTTAACTAATACTTTCCCATGTGGAATTGTATCACATGCCTTACTGAAATCCAAGTAGATTAGATGTTTCCTGTGTCTACAAAAATCCATTGTCTTGAGGGTATTAACTTTTTATGTTCATACATGCAGATCAGGAGCTGAAATTCAGGCCCTGTGTTTCTCAAGGTCAAATTCTCAGCTTGTGCAGATCGTCATAGCATCATTGAAATTTATTTTTTTATATTATGAATTATGAATGCTGAGAAATGTGTATGTATGCCTAATTATAGTGATATGTATACATATATCTTTTACATGTTTATATGAGGAATCTATTAATACTCATACCAAAGCTGACACTGGGATGCAGTACTGAGAGAGTTCAGGGTGAAAGTCATTGCACTCTTAGAAGTGCCATATTTTGAAATAATAAAATTAGGAGACCTGTAATATTGTGGACCGGAATACCCTCTATCAGTTTAAGCATAAGCAAAATAAATTTGTTTTTCTTGGCGAGAAGGTAGTGAAAACAAACATGAAGTTTTTATTAAATTAAATACATTGAATATACTGATGTAATCCCTAATCAACCTGTCTTCATGATTCACATTTTCTACAGTTAGAATGAAAAGCAGTCACCTACCAAATTCAACACTGTGAAGCCTGAAAAGTATGATGAGCTAGCCAGCCAAATTAGCCAGGTTATCAGCTGTCCTGCCCATCAATCAGAAGTTTCTATATTCTGGGAAACCAAGCCACACTAACAGTTCACACCATCACCCACTCTGCTTTTTTATGAGCTGTTTTGTAACACACACATACACTACCTTGAATATTACTGGATATTTAGCAAACCTAATCATCATAATAAGTGAAAGATCTGAGCAGCAAAATACAGATGCCGATTTAAATTTTCTTCAGATTGATAGAAATTCAGACCCATGTTTGATATAGCCCAATATAAAAGGGAGCCAATCATAGATTTGGATCTGGAATTGAAGTACCACAAACTTCAGGGTGTTCAGATACAGGGTTCTGATTAAGGTCCACCTCTAGTCTTAACATACTTTGTTGAATACATAAAGGACTCTTCATGTATAAATGCAAGGAAACAACATTATTGACTATTTAAGAACCTAAGGATGTTGCATTATGATTAGTTTGAGACAAGCGCCAAAGGAAACAAATGTACAAACAAATTAACATATTATAGTTGAATCTGTTAGTTTAATGTAAAAATAATGTTATGAGCTTTGCAGTTTGATTGTTTAGATGCATCTGTGGCAGCCCCATATGAAAGTGTGTAATTACTACAAGATACATTTGCTTGTTGCATCACACTCTATTAAAACTTTAAGTGCATATTCCATTCCAAATAAAAGTAGTATTAAATTTATCAGTTTAAGAACACCTCTTTGACAAAGCTGGGGAAATCAGATATTATCATTATGAAAGGAAGGCATCCAAAGGAAGTTTTCCAAAGTTAAGGCAATTATTTTCCCCCAAAGGTTTTCAGTGCTGCTGCAGTATTATACCATGAACCAGCTAGCATGTCTAGGTATTGCTGTCCTCTGCTGATTAGGATCATAACAGCTCATTTATGTGTCAGAGGTACTTTACTGCTAATAGTTAACAGAGATTCGCCTTAGCAGAAATGTTAGGAATTTACACTACCGGAGCAAGAAAATCTGGTATCTACTACCATGAACTTCTGAACAGTCATAGTGTGCAGCATGTGACATCCATGATGTCCTAAAAGCATACAGATGTATTAAAATATTATGTACAATTGAACAGGATATTGAAAAAATGAAGAAACAGCTTTTCAAGCTATTCAGATTTAGGAATGATGTTCAGTAAGCGACCCTCAGAATATATTGGTACATACCATTTGCAGGTGTCCCACTGTTAGCAGCAATTAATTGATTTAATTAAAAGGTAGTGGCACCCTAAATGTCCTTAGAGGCTTCACTCTCCGAACACAGAGGAAGGCATGATCTTTGCTCCACAGATCACATAGCAACTTTATGTAGTAGGGCTCAAATATCACAATAATGGACTGTCAGCAGATGAAATTACTATGTGGTCCTGGTCACTAAATATTTCCCTCCCTCAAATCTGAAATGATCACCAATATAACTCTCTCTAATACTTCTCAATTCAGGACTAACTAAGCTATTTCCCAAATCATCTTCTCCACGTAATCAGAAAACAAAACACTGCATATCTACAAGTCATTTTTGCGGATCAACTTAACTGGCAGGATATCAGTGCAAGTACAGATCAAATCTATTTTTCCATTGTCTTTTTAAATGTCATTTTTTCCATTCATTCCTTTTGATGTGAAATTTTGCTTATTCTGAAAGCTCTAACTCTGGTACAAATACTCAAATCAGCTATTAGGGAATAGGACTGCTACCCCACTGTGAATTTGTTCATAATGCCATCCTGCCTATGCTAGTAAATTGAAGCATACTGAGACAACAGTAAGGAACTGCACTCTTTTCAATTAGTTGTATTTAATCTTTTAAGAGAAGCTCAGTCTGGTATCCATTAAGTGCACTTTAAGATAAAATCAAGAATACTCCTTGTTTTGTATGAAGCATATTCATCCAAACACATGTTTATACCAGATCCATATTGTTTAATTTTATTTGATTGTCACATGTTGGTAACATGACAAAAATAGCATGTTCTTCTGTGTGTTCTACAATGGCAACATCCTGTTTAGTGTGGCTGACAACATGCTTTCTAAATATACACTCTTACAGATGCCGGTAAGAGATTATAAAATATATTATTACACACACCATGAGAGACTTGTTAGTGTTCTCAAATATCAACTTTAGCCCTGCATGGCTGGCAAAATACTAGTTTCTCTATTCCTGCTACTTATTATACTGAATTTGATTGGATTTTGATAGATATGTTTTGTACTGTACTGTTATAAAAACACTTTACTATAGTTTCTGCTGCTGTTACTAATCCACCAGCCCTTCTTTCTCCTCAGTCAGCACCACAAGAAGCAGTTATCAGTGGCCTTTGCAAAAGTAATTTTTCTGAGGATGAGCAGAATTTTTTTTTCTTTGAGAATCAGCCATCTGCAATGCAGCAAGCATTGGGTGCAGGGGTGAAAGTAATTCAAAGGACTTACTGGTACACTGGGACATGGCCTCAACCGGAAGAGGTATGGTCTCAACCAGAAGAGGTGCGGCCTTTCAAGATTTAAAGGGCTTGGGGCTCCAGCTGCTGCAGAGCTCCGTGCCCTTTACATCAACACAGATTAGTTGGACAAGGACAATATTATTTGTCAAATACGTATTAAACATGCTGAAATTCTTTATATTTTGGTTCAGATTCAGTGTTGTACCTCCAATATACAGATAGCAGAATTGGTCTGAAATGTTTCTTCAGGAATTTTACCCCCAAAAAGGGGGAGGGGGATTCATTTTCATCTAAATTTTTAATGGGAATTTAGTAATTTTGTATTAAACTACCATGGGTTCAGCTCCTGTTGCTACAGTTTCAAGCTCAGAGTGAAAATCACTTCCTGGTGCATTTCTCAAATTTGGAGACTCCAGGAATACATGAAGACCAAGGATATTGATCACAGAAGCAATGACAAGTACAAAGTCAAAGTTTTATTAAAGCAATAAGTAAAGTTACAATTACCCATCCATATATAAATCCTACAAAAGCCCATGCAATGACTAAGCCTCTAGTCATACTCACATATTTAAGGGTATTCTAGTGTCTAATGGATTTCTCGAACAAACATTCATTGAGAGAGGGATGGTCCCTGATGGACTTTCCGTTGGGGGCTTCCCACTTTTACCCAACCAGGGAACCTTTTTATGTTGTTGTTCTGTCCACATTTAACGTCTTCTGAACATGCTGTTTCAACCCTCTTTTCCTCATCTGTATTTCCACACCCTATCCATTTTAGGGTGCCAAGTTTTTCATAGGTTGTCTTTTAATTTCTCTTATTCTCATTAACATCTGTGGACAACATATCCACAGTAACCTGAGGTCAGAGTAGGACATTCCGTGATGCTACAGTCAGGTTTCTTGTGATCTTGGACAATACACTGCAGTCTAGTGCAATCTATTTTTCTTCTTCGAGTGCTGGTCCATGTGTGTATTCCACACTTGGGTTCATATGCATGACATGTGCCTGAGTCTTGAAGTTTTTCCAAGCAGTGCACAATGTCTTCCCTCATGCTCATGACCAATGCTATAATAAAGAGCAGTGCAGGTCAATGCCTCTCCAGTTGCATTTTACCGCCACATGGCCTCGGTTGGAATCCCGTCCTTCTTCACTCTTGCAAGCTCTTAAAAAAAGTTATTGTAAATATTTGATACAAGAGGTATAATATCAGAGGGTAGCCGTGTTAGTCTGGATCTGTAAAAGCAGCAAAGAATCCTGTGGCACCTTATAGACTAACAGACGTTTTGGAGCATGAGCTTTCGTGGGTGAATACCCACTTCCTCAGATGCATGTAATGGAAATATCCAGGGGCAGGTATATATATGTGTGCTAGCAAGCAAGCTAGAGATAACGAGGTCAGTTCAATCAGGGAGGATGAGGCCCTGTTCTAGCAGTTGAGGTGTAAAAACCAAGAGAGGAGAAACTGGTTCTGTAATTGGAAAGCCATTCACAGTCTTTGTTCAATCCTGAGCTGATGGTGTCAAATTTGCAAATTACAGAACCAGTTTCTCCTCTCTTGGTTTTCACACCTCAACTGCTAGAACAGGGCCTCATCCTCCCTGATTGAACTGACCTCGTTATCTCTAGCTTGCTTGCTAGCACACATATATATACCTGTCCCTGGATATTTCCATTACATGCATCTGAGGAAGTGGGTATTCACCCACGAAAGCTCATGCTCCAAAAGGTATAATGTTGTTTAGAAATCCTAGTTATACACAATATAATATAGATTAGTAAAGCTCCCACCCCAGACACGCACACAGAGTCAGGGAGGGGAGATCCTTTGTCCCAGGAACTATGCCCAGGTTCCCAGGCTTCAAGAACTGCATCTCCTTCCCTCACTCCTTTTCCATCAGCTATGAACATCAGTGGTGGTCTGAATGAGGCACATATCTCTCCAAAGTGCAGTATCTGTAAGTCCTTCATTTGCAGAACCAGAGAGGCCCAAGAGCTCAGGCTGAAGAAACACCTGTTGGAAGAGGCCACGGGGCCCCCACTCCGATCTGGGCCCAGGATACCCCCTTGTACATTGGCCTGAGCCAACCTGCCTCTGAGCATGAGATATGGAATGGAGTCACTGGCACTGAAGCCCAAGAAACACTTTCATGGGCATAAGGGCAGATTCCCACAGAGGACTGCCCACAAGAAAATGCCTACTTGAGCCATTTCAGGTTGGATAATACATTGCTTATGGAGCCCATGGAACTGGCACTGAAGACCCCCAGGATTAAGTGAAAAAGAAAAGGAATGTGCTGATCCCAATGGTGACAGCAGTTCCAGGGCAGGCCAGTCCTGTCCACAAGTGTAGGTCTGGATGCACCATCAATACCGCCTTGGCAATATGGAGATAGATCAGCTCCGACAGATGAACCGGGTCCCTCTGGTGTCTGCTGACACCCAATATTGATTCCTATTGGAACCACTGCAACTGATAGTTTTCCTCATTCTGGAAGTACTGGGACCCCTGGGATCCTTATAGCAGATACCCGGAACCATCACAAGAGTCCTATTGCTCTTCCCCCTCTTGTCAGTCAGTTCTGTCAGTGAATGAGGAAGAAGATGCAGCACCAATACTGCCGGTTCAGACTGGAGCCTCCTCATCACTGAACACTGAAGTCATAGCGTTACCACCCTCTCCACTGGATGATCACCGGTAATATCAAGTTCTACTCACAAGAGTGGCTGACTTCAAAATCCCACCGGAAGAAGGCCAAGATGACCAACATCTTCTCCTGAACATCTTTCAGACACAGGGTCCATCCAGGGTGGCCCTTCCAATAAATGAAACCATACTGGAACCAGCCAGAACAGTTTGGCACACGAGCACTGTGTGCCCCTACCTCAAAACAAGCTGAGAGACACTGTTTTGTGCTGGCCAAAAGGGCCAATATTTCTTTACACACCCTGCCTCTAACTCACAGGTGGTATGGGCAGCTGTGAAAAGAGCTCAACACCTGCAGAAATCTACCCCGCTGGATAAAGGGTCAAAAAGCCTGTATCTATTGTGAAGGAAGGTCTTCGGTTTCATATAGTCAGCTACCAGGCACTGCTGGAAAAATATGATTTAAATATCTACACCAGCTGGCAGAGTTTAAATACAAACTCCCTATGGAAGCTCAGGCCCCATTTCCATCCTTTGAGGATGAAGGGAGAGTGATGGCAAAAGTGGCTCTCCAGGCCATGGTGTATGTGACAGATACTACATCCTGATTCTCAGCCACAGGGCTGGTCATGCATAGAGTCTCTTGGCCCCAGTCATCAGGCTTCCCAGGAGAGTCCAAAATACCATTCAGGACTTCCCCTACAGTGAGATCAAACTGTTTGATTAAAAGATGGACAAAACTCTGCATTTCCTGAAGGACTCAAGATCTACCATGAGGTCCCTGGGGATTTAAACTCCAGTCCCCAGGAGAAAACATTAAAAAAGCCATTCAGATCATGGCCACCTTCCACCTATCCTTCATACTACCATCAGAAATAGAATGCTCTGTGTTCGTCCAGAACATCTTTAACCAAAGCAGAAAAGAAGAAAAGTTTCAGTCAGAACATGCTACCAGGTTAACTGGTGTCACTTCTTGGCTTGGGTGTGGTGCCACCACCATTCCCTTGATACACTGGGCATTCTGTTTATATTTGACTACCTCCTTGCCCTAAAGACATCAAGTCTAGCTCTTAGCTTGCTTTGTGTTCTCGTAGCAGTAATTAGAACCTTTCTTCCTCCAATGCCATTACCCACTTGTCCATAAAGTGATGTTCTTAGAGGTCATCAGTTTGGCTAGAAGAGTCAGTGAACTCATGGCCTTGATGACACACCTGCCTTAAACTCTATTCCATAAAGAGAAAGTCTCCCTCTGGCTACACCCAAAATTCCTCCCAAAATTGTGTCTGGATTCCACATCAATAAATTAATTCACTTACGTGTATTTTTTCCAAAACTTTATGCTTCTCCTGAGTACAAGAAAGTGCACTCTCTCAATGTCAGGTGCACCCTGGTGTTCTACCTGCAGAGACTCAAACCCATTAAGAAATCTCTGAGACTCTTTGTACCCATAGCAGACAAGTCAAGCAGACAGCCCATAACCTCACAGAGAATTTCAGAGTGGGTCTTGGTATGCATACTAGAATGCTATAAAATAGAAAATCTCCTCCTCCTGGTAGTAGTACAGCTCACTCCATGCAAGCACAAGCAGCCTCCATGGCATCTGTATGAGACATCTCATTGCAGGACATTTGCAAAGCCACAACTTGGTGATTGGGATTGGTGTCCAACTTGGTGTCCACATATTTACTGTACACTAAGCCCTGCCTCCAGTGGCAGCTGCAGATGCAGCAGTAAGAAATGGCTATATTGAAAGCAGCTCTGCTATCAGCTTCCTCACACCTACCGCCTCACTGATCACTGCTCGCAAATCACCCACAGGTAGAATATGCATAGGGACCAGAACTTGAAGAAAGGAGGAGGTTACTTCCTGTAACTGGAGGTTCCTTGAGATGTATGTTTCCTATCTGTATTCCACAACCTGCCCTCCTTCTCCTCTGCTTGTCCCCTATTGAATGGAGAGGCGTTAACCCACACCTCCCCTTATATTCTCAGTCAGCAGCATGAGGGAAGATACTGCATATGTTTGGGTCAATGGATACTGCTTGGAAAAACTCCTAGACTCAGGACCTTCGCATGCATGAGCATGCATGTGTGTAATACAGATAGGGACCATACAAAGAACCTTCAGCTACAATAAGTAAACTCCTTTTCCATAAAATCACCTATTGACACTTCTTTTATAGTAATCTTGTAACCTTACTGGCAGAGTTATTCCTAAGTCACCCACTCATGTCATGCCTTCTTAAGCCTATAACCTATTGTGACTAAGCTAAAAATCTTACAGGTCTCAACCTGTAGGCCTTGTATTCCAGTTAGGCTTCACTTATGTACCAAATCCTACAACTTAAATCTACTTATCATACATTGATTATATATGAAATATCATCTGAGTTGACCATAACACTTAATAACATAATAAATGGATAATAAACTGATTACATTTTTGAGCTTTGAGCTTTCTGCAAAAATCAAAGTTTTCAGCACTAAACAAAACTATGTGAGTGAAAAAAAATATTTTGGCAAAAAACTAATATATTTAGACACAAAATTAAAAGTTTCAGCCTTAGTAGTGTTATCAATGTGCTAATGATACCAAACCTTCTATTCATCAAACATGGAAAGTTCAGTTGTTTTTCTGTACTAATACCTGAGAGAAATATGGTCCTGGGTGAGAAATAGCTTGATATAGTTCAAATCTGGGTAAGACAAAGGAGATATTGGCCGATTGAGGGAAATATTTTTGAGAGAATGGGTGACACTGTGGCCTCATCATCTGCTATAGAAGGCTCCTTCATCATCAAGGTGGTATACAATTTCAATCTTACTGGAGATTGCTACTCATGGCTTTGCAGGCAACAGTAGTGGCCAAATGCTTTTTCCATTGTCATCTGGCCAGGATACTTGCCCCTTTCTTGTTGGATACAGACCCACACACACTGATCTGTGATTTTGTCACCTTCAAACAGAACAATTTCAATGCATGTTAGAGCAAAGTACTCTATTTTGGGCTGACCATTAATGCTACCTGGCAACTTTAGCTGTTCCATTTCAAGATGCAGCATCCCACTGCTGAGTAAGGCAGACCAACAGGACCACATCACAATAGTTAGCTATATTCCACACAGAGCAGCTGTGGAATAGGCAGACTATTTCAAGATCCTTGTTCTAATCTGTAGAGCAGTGGTTTTCAAACTGCGGGTAGCGACCCAGTACTGGGTCACAGAATGTAAGGCACTGGGTCATGATGCCTCTGGTCAGCACCGCCGACCGGGCCATTAAAAGTCCTGTCAGCGGTGCTGCCTGGCTAAGGCTAGTCCCTACCTGTTCTGACACTGTGCTGTGCCCTGGAAGCGGGGCCAGCAACAGGTCCCCTTGCTTTCTGTGATGCTTAGAGAAACTGAGTTAGGGAGAACACATCACAATTGGGGAGCCACGATTTGGTTCCTAGTCCCTGCTTTCCCCTTACTCCATGGGTGAAGCACCCTGTGCACCCTTTCTGTCTCTCCACTATCCCAGCTCAGCCACTGACACACAGAGGTGGAAGAAAAGGAGTCACCAGTCTGCCCACTTCCCCCACCCACGTGTGTGGGAGTGGGACTAGTGGCCTGGAGGTGGCTGATCTCTTCCCTATGCTGCTCAGTGAGGATTGCAGGGTGGCATCTTGTACAACCTTACATCACTAAGCAACCACATAACAAGGGTCATGATCAGCTCTAAAGTATTTCCAGGTGGCTTGGGAATGGCCCATTACTACATATATTTAATGGTTCTAAACAACTTCATACCTCATAACAGCTGAGGTTTGTACCAGTGGAACATTTAAACACTTCTGTTCATGTTATCATGCCTTTTGTAAAAATGCTGTATATACTCTTTAAATAGCCTGATTTATTTATATAAGAGGGGGGAGAAGAATGAATTAGCTAAATGACTTTCACAGCATATTTTATCTCTCTTCTTTTTAATTGTCTCCACCTTGCAAATCTGAAAAAACAAAACTTGAAATTATGCAGTTCTAATGTAAACATGTGTGACCCACAAATGTCAAAGTCCAGAGTGTTTTTTTTCAGTTGCTGCTTGAATCTCACATCATTTCATTTTCAGAAAATAGTCATAAAAAAAAGCAACAACAATCCATTTGTTTAGGAAGAGACACAAAAGATGTTTAAGGTCTAAATATACCACTGAGTGTAACTTTATGCTACTTCAGTGATATATGGTGCTACAACATGCACCTGTACAATGGCAGATGATGACCCACAGATTTATATGGTACTGTAGCTCTCATGATCATTTAATATCCATGACTAACTGTCTGGTGAGTCCAGCACTGCTGGCCACCTGGGATTTATTTTAAGTGGACTGCCAAGTACCACGGCAGATGCAGCAAACTTGTGATGAATGTCAAATCATTAGTATAGCTATTTTGCTGTTCTTACCATTATGAGAGATCTCTTTTTTAAATTACAAAGCAAATATAACTCTGTCACTGCTGTTGCTGTAACTGAGCAGCCCTCTCCTTTACAAGAAAATTATGGGATCAGAGAAGTTCTTCAAGTAATGGGGCTATTACAACAAACAGGATTACAATTAATTAACTAATTTTATTTGGATTAAAAAATAAAAAAATATGCCTACTCCAGGTTGTAGGTGCACTAGAATCATTAACACAATAAAATAATATCCTAACAGTATTAAGTGATCATTTCAATAGAATTATAGAAGATTAGAGTTGGAAGAGACCTCAGGATGTCATCTAGACCAATCCTCAATAAAAAAAGCAGGACCAGCACCAAATAAATCAAATAAATCATCCCCTTCAGGGCTTTGTCAAGCTGGGCCTTAAAAACTGCTAAGGATAGAGATTCCACCGCCTCCGTAGGTAACCCATGCATATGCTTCGTACACTCCTAGTGAAATAGTGTTTCCTAATACTAAACCTAGACCTCCCCCACTGCGACTTGAGACCATTGCTCCTAGTTCTGTCATCTGCCACCACTGAGAACAACTGAACTCCATCCTCTTTGGAACCCCCTTCAGGCAGTTAAGAGCTGCTATCAAATACCCCCTCACTCTTCTGTTCTGCAGACTAAAAAAGCCCAGTTCCTTCAGCCTCTCCTCGTAAGTCATGTGCCTCAGCCCCCTGATCATTTTTGTTGCCCTCCGCTGGGCTCTGTCCAATTTATCCATGTCCTTTTTGTAGTGGAGGGCCCAAAAACTGGATGCAATACTCCAGATGTGGCCTCACCAGTGCCGAATAGAGGGGAAGAATCACTTCCCTCGATCTGTTGGCAATGCTCCTATTAATACAGCCCAATATGCTGTTAGCCTTCTTGGCAACAAGGGCACACTGTTGACTCATGTCCAGCTTCTCATCCACTGTAATCACCAGGTCCTTTTCTGCAGAACTGCTATTTAGTCAGTCGGTCCCCAGCCTGTGGTCTGTAGGAACTCATTCACCCAGACGCTCCTTTCTACTCTTTCATGATTTAGGGACTGTAGTGGGGTAGTCACCCTGCTCTGGCCCTGAGGGGGTTAAAGTAGCCCTGGAGAGGGCTGTGGTGGAGAAATGCTAGGACAGGGGTCGGCATCCTCTGGCACATGTCTCACCAGGGAAAGCTCCTGGCAGGCCAAGCCACTTTGTTTACCTGGCCGTGGTTCGCTGTCTCATGCTAATGAGGGTGGCGGGAAGCTGTCGCCAGAACATCCCTCAGCCAGCATCATTTCCCTCCACTCCCATTGGCCTGGGATGGCGAACTGCAGCCAGTGGGAGCTGTGGTCCGCAGAACCTGCCAATGCAGCAGGTAAACAAACTAACCCGGCCGGCCAGGTTGCTTACCCTGGAGAGCCATGTGCCAGAGGTTGCTGACCCCTGTGCTAGGATGAGTGTGAGAAGCAGCCACAGGTGGACCCACACCTCAATCAGACCACAGCTGGCCCTATAAGAGGGCTGAGGGCCAGAGACTGAAGGACACACTCTCTCTAGCTCCCTAGAGAGAGAAGGATCTGGCTGCCTGGGAAGCTTAGGAGGGTACCTAGGCTGGAGCAGTGCTGGGAAGGGCAGAAGGAGCTGGAGAGCTCCAGCCTAGCTAAGCCCCAGGCTTTTGGGTCCACAAAAGGATATGAGGACTGCAAAGGGTCAGTCCAGGAATAGGCATAGGCAGCTAGTTCAACCCCTCCTTGTCCCCTTGCCGATGATGAGTGGTTTACAGACTGCCATCTGCCCCAGTGAGCGGGGACTAAATGGAGACTGGCAGTAGCCACTGAGACAAGGTCAGGGTTGGGTGTTCCCCTGGGAGGGGATACCTAGAGTGAGGGATTCTGCAGTGGGCAGAACACCTGGGCAAAGGGCACCGGGGTCTAGGAGGACATTGGGACAGCGGCAGGCAATACACCAGCCCACAGAGGGAGCTCTGGGCTGGAAAGAACTAATTCTTTGGATGACCAGCAGGAGGCGCCACACCAGTGAATCTTTGCCCTACCACAGGGACACATTAGCCCTCACTCCTCTCCAAAATCCCTATGTCCCTATTGGTTACTGACAGACACCTCCTGCTGCCTGAGTGCTGCACAACCTGTAGGACACCCCCATCTGCACTAATATGGAGTCTCACAGCTGAATAGCCTGGCTGCATTTGAAGGAGATGGGGCTCTGGCTCTTATTCCCCTAGTCCTTTCAGTATAGTTCCCTGATTCCCTAACTTGGAAGGGGCTGAGAATAATGGTACTGCTTCTTGGCTGCTTACTTTGGGGCTCGCCAATCCTATCCTGCCCACTGAGTATGCTGGAGTCTACTGTTTCTTTGTAGGACCAATATGACATTCTGGAGGGCAATTTCCCTGATGCCTTCCAAGAATTTCTCTTTGGAGCTATAGAGCTGCTGTCTGATTTCTCCCAGATATGCCCAGCAATTGAGTGAAACGTTCTGCTTTTTAAACCCTTATTTCACCTGTGACATGATTGATAGGACTGTGGAAAGGAGGCAGCCTTGGCCACAGCAGATCTTTAACCCCTTTGTCACTGGTGTGTGCTTTATGCACCCCATTTCGCACTGTTTCCCTCAGGACTGCAGCAGTGGTGTCTGTTTTCTGTGTGAGAGGTTACCCCATT
Source organism: Gopherus flavomarginatus (assembly GCF_025201925.1). Taxonomy (NCBI): domain Eukaryota; kingdom Metazoa; phylum Chordata; order Testudines; family Testudinidae; genus Gopherus; species Gopherus flavomarginatus. Next base: position 299,778,627 of record NC_066617.1, on the reverse strand, counting down.
CTTGCCAAAAAAGTCAGCATCCCCCTTCCTCCCTCTTCTCTCTCCGCCTCACCCCCCACTTGTTAAAATAAATGTTGTGGGAACAAGGGAGAAATTTCAAAGTAATCAGCCATTCTCTAATCAAAATCAATCTACTCTGGGTAGTACAGTGTACATACAACCAACCAGTGTTTGACTAAGATATGTAACACTAATCTCGTAGTACACCCCCTGTGGTGACTTTTTGCTTTACCACAACAGTATTTTCAAGGCAGCAACAAATAGAATAATACAAAACTCATTAATGTTTGCCTTAGATTACAGTTATTAAGTCAGCTGTCCACATACAAGTATTCACAAACAATTGCAAGAATAAGTGAATTATGCTTGTGATTTTTAATAGTTCAAAAATATTGGTATTGCTGTGTAACAGCAGTTGATAAAGTAACAGATGGCTTAATCCCGCTAGGTGTTTACCAAAAGCTTTCAATTGTGTTAAGTAAGAAAAAAAAAAAGAAACACTAAATAAATAAGAGAGCACCCAGTATCTTATATTGTTTACTGCAGATTTGCTTTCTTCTCCTGTTAGATTTTGTTTCAAAAGTGTATTCTTGGTCCATTTATTGTTGATAGCTTCCTTTACTGTATTATCTTTCTCCAGGTAAAATGTCATCTCCTTCAAAGAAGTTCAGTGTTTTTTTCTTTACCACAATCTAGTAAGATCCTAACGGCTTTGATCCATGACTTTGAGATCATAAGGTGATTGATGGCTGTCCACAGGTCTGATAATGACATTGCCTGAACTGAAAGTATAATTCATCTGGTGTGAAAAATACGCTGATCTTTAAAGCCTTTGAAGTGTCATGTGGATGCCACATGGAGAGAAAATAGCAACACTGTGATGATTATGGTTCACGTGTGCCATGGATAAATTTAATCTTTGAGGCAATATTTATTACAGTCTTGAGTACTTTCTTTATACGCTGCTGTATCCATAAACAGAATTCAATGCCAACCAAGAGAGACCAAACTTATAAGTTACTATATCAACTTCTAAAAGTTAACAAGCAGCCTAGGGAGTTATGATTTACTGTCAGTCCACCAAGAAATGTCAAAACCCCTGCGCATGAGGAGAAAAGTGTCATATAGCCAGATTTGTGAACTTTTCACATTGCCATTCAGGAGACAGCAAACTGAAAATTATTCTATAAATAATTGAACTTAAAAAATAGAATAAAAATCAAAGCATGTTAAAAGCAATTTAGTTTTTGAATTAGTTCTCTACAAGCTGTAAATATGTCAAGGACTTTTAAATAATGCAACATATATAGCAAAAGATAAGTATTTAGTAACAGTAAAGCAGAATGAAGCAGTTATGAAACACATGCAATGTACAAATGTTATCAATTATAGTGGCTTTTCTACAAAAATAGGCTAACAATTTGTGGTAGGAATGCTACTTCAATTTAGATAATTTACACAATATATAAGTAAAATACTACACAGTTATACATTTGTAAAGTGATTCATGATACGTTAGGCCATATCTCCACTTAAAGATTTTACTGGTACAACTATTTTGGTTGGGGATTTCTTAGCAAAATAGTTCTACCGGTAAAAGCCGTAGTGTGGATGCAGTTATTATGGTATAAAGATAGTATAAATTATCTTTATACCACTATAAATTGATACTTTTATTCCCCTCCCTGTGTGGGAATAAGCTATACTGGTATTTTTACACAGATATACTTATGTCAACACTAGAATTAAACAGCTTTAAATACACCTCTATAGTTAAAGCAGTAAAACTTTCTAGTATAGACAAACCCTTATTACTAACGGTCAGATTCTACCTGGCCTTTACACAGGTGAGCGGCACGTACGAGGTGGGGAGTAAGGAGTAACACACACACTCGTGTGCAGCCTACCTAACACCAAGACAGAATAGCAATCCCTGAAACTCTAGGAATTGCTCCTCTACTTCGTTCCAGGGACTACCTTCCTTCTCATACCTTTTGAATGATGTGAAGGGGCACGGAGGAAGAGGGAAGATTTTTGGGGAAAAGCAAGGTTATATTTTTGTTTGTTTTGTTGTCATTTTGGCATTTTGTGTTGGCATTGGTGGTATTAATTCAAGGAAGATATTTCAGGAGACAATTGGAGTGGTAAGTCTGAACAGAATGGGAGAGATCCAAGGTGAAGGTGCCCTGGGGTGGCTGCCGATTGCAAAGCACTAAGATGACATTATGGTGTTAGTGACAAAACACTGGTAGAAGGAAATTTACCCTAACCCACATTCAGGGCTAACTCCAGGCACCAGCTGAACAAGCTTGTGCTAGGGGCGGCAGATTCTAAGGGGCGGCATTCCCTTGAATCCCTTTTTTTTTGCTTCACTGCTTCGGCCACATCGCAGGTTTTTTTCTTTTTTCTTTTTGGTTTGCTGCTCTGGCTGCCCCGTAGGGGACGGCAGCACGGAGGAGGGGAGCGCCCTGCTGCGAGTGGGCTGCGCCCTCCATCTACCTCAGCTGGTGCCAGGTCTGCAGCAAGCCCAGCAGGGCAGCCCACGTCCTTCCCTCCCCGCCAACTGGAGCAGCACGGAGCAATCCCGGTGGATCGTGTGGCGGAAGCCCTGGCCACCCCCCTTCTCTCTATTCCCCTGCTCCCTCCTCCTCTCCCCCACTGCCCAAGGCATGTCTGCAGTGCCAGGAGTCCCCCTGCACTCACGCTCCAGCCGCCCTGCAAGGGTTTTTTTGCTGTGCCGTGCTGGCCGCTCCTCAGGTTTGCTTTTTTTTTTTTTTTTTTGCTTTGGTGCTCCAGCCACCTCGCAGGTCTACTTTCTTTTCTTTTTTTTGCTTGGGGTGGCAAAAAAGCCAGAGCTGGCCCTGCCCACATTCTGCCAGTATAGCACTTCCACCACTTTTAAACAGGCACAAGCAATTTTGTTTTTATGTTCTATAATCTCTCTACTAGGTTTCTGAAGTTTGAGGGTATAGTGAAATTATTTCATTCAATTTATCCAAAAATTATATGCAGTGTACCAGATAGCTGACAAACCTGGCTATTTAAGAATAAGGGATTCATGATTCAATCATTGGGAAGTGAAGGTTTGGGGGGAAAAAAAGCAAAAACATTGTACTGGACATATAAGTCAGAGAAGTGACAGTTGAACATACGGGACTATTGTAGCTACAGTTTGAATACTATCATTTTTTTTTCATTTCCACATTATCTTTCCAGTAATATTGAAAAGGTATATCTGATGGAAAACACAATAATGCCAGGTTCAGAAGCTATTTGAATAAGTTTAAATAAATAAAAAAAGATATTATAAGAGAGACCTTGCATCAAGGACCTATTCTTGCAAACATTTTATATGTCAGTAACTTTCCTCAGAGTGAGTAGATCCATTAAAGTCAATAGGACTTCTACCATGAATAAAGTTTGTCACATGCTTAAGAGTTTGTAGAATCATGCACCAAATTAATTCATTTTCATATATAGACAGGAACAGAATGTGGAACAAAAAGTAGAAGAGGTGGTTTAAAATAATGGTCCCTGAAAGTATAAAACTTTTCCCCATAACTCTGAAACTTATCAGTCCCCATCCTCACAGACTCTTCTTCTGATCCTTTCATCCCAATACATTGACATTTTCCCCTTGACCTTCAGAAATGTAATTGTCTTTTAAACGTCCCTTCCCAAACAGACACTTCCTTCCAGCTCATCAATGCACTTCTAGTTCTTGCTGTCCCAGACCCCATACCTGCCAGATAGACTCTTGCAGCTGGGTTCTCATTCTCACTAGGACCACTTTAGACCTCTAAATTATAGCCATGCCAACTATAAGGCCCCTTTTACACGGCTAGAGTAAAACTGCCTTAGTCAATATGGGAATCAGGGTCTTAGTGTCTCAATACTTGCTTCTGAGTCAAACACACTCAGACTACCAGGTTTAGATATCAAATCACTTCCTTAATCCAGCAGTGAAAAGGAAAAAAAAAATGATCAAAATGCTAGCATAGTTTTTAAAAGCAGTTTCATTGGGTAAATTCATCCCTGCTGGTACAGGCACTGTGAACTGCACACTATGAATAGGATACTGTGTTCTGACAAGATCAATTTTTAGACCTTGCTGCAAAGTTGTATTCCTTAATCTGAGCTTTTAATATTTTAAATAAACTGGCTCTAGCTCTCATGTTTGTACAGACAACCATGAAAATATGAAAAAGTATAAACATGCTTGACCTCCAAAGTCAGCAACAATGGCTTTGAAAGGAGTTAGCTGTTTTATTCAAAGCAATGTGTTGTTATATTGAAACACGATAATGACAACTTAATTGTCAACATGATTTCATGTTGATCATTTTAGCATACATTTCTAGCTCACTTGCTGAACCCCATAATCCTCCAGTCTCTATTTTCAGTTGACAAAAGCCCCAGCTGTCATGTGTGTACATATCAAAATTCCCAACTTTTCCTGTGACAACTGCTATGTATTATCAGTACCAAAATTGATCAAAAACTGAAAGTGTGGTGACTGCTAAAGAGAAATAATCTAGATATTAATATTCCTTTTACAATTGTTCAATAAAATAGTTATTAAATGATTACATACAGAATAAATATTGCCACCATTCCCAGTTTGCCACATAATTCAGTGCAACTCCTTCACATACATCATGACTTTGCCAGTGAATGTAGGTCTATTGGTGTGCATAGTACATGGCACCTACATATAATAGTGAAATCAGCAAATGAAAATGGAGCATGGATCCATTTCCTAGACTTCATCTTTCCAAAGATATACATTATTTCTAAGAAATATGATGAGAGACTGCAAGAATTCAAAGAAAATAACTGCATGTGTAAATAGGCAACATCGTACTGCATCTATTAATCCGTAGATTTTTTCTTTTGCCATTTTTGCTAAGATTTACAAAATTGATGGGAAAGAATACAGATAGGATGAAAAGCCTAAAGTTTATATACATATACATTCGAGACTTAGAATTGTCATGTAAATCAGTAACAATATTTTTACTTTAAAATAATCAAGTTGCAAATTCTGAATTAAACAAGAAATATAATTTATTCTTCATGATTTGATGTCTAGGTTTCGATGCCCAGATAGGCTGTATTTTGAATTATGATATAAAAATTCAGCTTCGGGACTTTGAAAGCAATATATAATGGTTTCTTAATGCTAAAATTAACATAAAGTCTAAAATACCAAGTTTCAAAATTATTGGAATGTCCATCCAAGAACACCCTATAATCATAACTTTTGTAGAATTTATGAGTGTGAACTATTCCTATAGTACATGAAATACAATCCCTCCTCATATTTGACATTTGTAACATATTTCACCATCTCGTTTAATATAGTTTCAAGTATTATAACTTTCATGCATCAGCTGAAAATTAATCAACCTGTAACTTGCACATTTGTCAGCATTCAACTCTTTTCAACAGAAGGAAGACATAAAATATGGCTTTCAGAGTTATAAAGAAGCACATTTTTGTTCTGTGTTTAGCTTATCAGAGAAAAAACATTTTTAAAGGTCATCTCTTTGAACACTAACATAGTGTAAGAATTTCACTCCTATAATAAAGTATGAAAAGAAAACCCCATAAGGAGTCAAAACAACAAAATTCCACATTTTTTCCATTTTCAAGAGTGGTCACTTGCATGAGCAATCAAAGATGGTAAAGTAAGCAAATGCATAAAAATATCAATATACTTAGATTGTAAACTTTTGGGACAGAGACTCCATCTTTTGTTCTGTGAGCACAGTGTGCCTAACACGATGGAATACTAAGTAACTAGGACTTCTTAGTGATACAAATAAGTATAACAACAATAATTAATAGGATTAAAAAGCTGTAGCAACTTATTTTTGCTAGTACAATAATGAGAGAGGACTCTGAAGGAACAGATCTATTGAGTAGAGTGCCATTTTTACAGTCAATTTCCATGGCTCTTGAGTGTGTCAATATTACGAACCTTAAGAGATCAAACATCAAGAGTCAGACCCTCAAAAACCACGATTTAAAAAAATAGAAACTTTTTTTCATATTATCTTTTGATTTTTTAACTCCACTCTATTCTTCTGCAATGTGCGAGTGATGTTTGCATTCAAGGTTGTCTTTTCACTGAAACTAAGACCTCATCCCTTTTCCTGGTTGTTTAGATGGACACCCCATTTACCCTCGCCTCACCCCTAAGAGAGGAGAACTGCCATCCATTCCCTATTACTTGCCTGCCTCCTGCTGCCCAGGACTTCTCTGTGTAGAATCAAGCAGCACCACTTCTCTGACTCCCCTCTCTCCTGCTGCCCTCGGACACTTTCTCAGCTATATGGCTATATATGAAGGTAAGGCTCAGTGGTAGGGCAGGTCTGTGTCCACATGCACCGCCCTAAAAATCATAGTCTCAGAAGAGCTTCTTGTGTCATTGAAGGAGCTCCTTTTGCAGTTGCAAAAATCCTATGATTCACAAGCAGTTTGTGAGAGATGGCAACGTTGCCTTCCCCCAGCTGTTCAGAGGCAACTGTTATACTAATTTTGATGGAACAAATGGGTCCAGAAAGTCAGTGATGTTAACATGGCCCTGTTACTGTACAACAGTAATTATTTTTTAAAAGGTTAGGGATTCTAAGTACAGAGACGTTGGCCTACTCAGTACCATAGCAAACATAAAAATAAAAAATCTTTTAACCTTTTATTAGAGATACAAAAAAAAAAGAGGAAAAATCAATTAGAGCTTTTGAAATGTAAAATATGAAATAAGGCTTTTATTTTAATAAAATTCCTTGATCCCTATTCCTTCAACAGTAGAGAATCCTTAGACTGAAAATACCCTGGGTTTAGATAGCATAACTGTTCTTTTTTGAGGGGGAAAAGAGAAAAGCTAGTCAGTGTCGGCTGGAGCTGTTGTTATCACTGTTGCTGTTCAAGTGTAAAGACACAAGACAAACTTTCACAAAAGGAGAGAGAAACCCCTCCAGCAAAGATAGGAAATGCAGCTTCTCTTTCTGGTATTGACTTTTACTTGCAAGCTCACTGCTGGAGAAATACAGGCACAGGGCATGGTCTTATCAACAGTGCTAAGACCTGGCAAGCATGTGCCACCATTGGTCTGTTTAGGACAGGGGATGGCAACCTCTTACATGCAGCTCACCAGGATATGCACCCTGATGGGCCGGGAAAGTTTGTTTACTTGCTGCGTCCGCAGGTTCGGCCAATCGCGGCTCCCACTGGCCGTGGTTCACCACTCAAGGCCAATGGGGGCTGTGAGAAGCTGCCACCAGCACATCCCTTGGCCCACGCCACTTCCCACAGCCCCCACTGGCCTGGGAAGGCAAACTGTGGCCAGTGAGAGCTGCAATCGGCCAAACCTGCTGACATGGCAGGTAAACAAACTGCCCCAACCCGCCAGGGTGCCAAAGGTTGCCAACACCTGGTATAACTACGTTGCTCAGGGCTATGAAAAATCCACACCCTTGAGTGAACTAGTTATACCGATCTAACCTTCCATGTAGACAGCACATTGTCAATGAGAGAGCTTCTCCTGTCAACATAGCTACTGCCTCTCAAGAACTTCTCCTGTCAGCAAAGTAGCTGTACGTGAAGACAAGCCCTATGTCTCACATCCTATTTGGTTTTCAGGATTTGACTGGAGCCACTGAGGGTGACTGTCATTTGGGTTCCTCTCCAGGATAAATCTGTAGGCCAAATTCTTGCAACAGAATTTCCCTTAACCACCTCTACCCCCAGGCTAGGAGAGCTGCCATCTGATCCCTCCATCTCCCACCCATCACTGTCTACTGCAGTCCTGTCATTCTTTCTCCTGCCCCACATGTCCCTCCAACCCTAAATCTGCCTTCTGCTCTCTGCAGTGTCTGCTTCCTCTTTCTTCCCAGTCGCAGTGTCTCTGCTGTTCCACACAATCCCTGTGTCCTACCTGGCCCCCTGACTCCTAGAATGGAAATCATTTTGCCTGTGGGCATAGCTTTAATCTCATTGAAAAGAATGGGAAGTGGCAGACAACTTTATTAAGGGCAGCCTCACTTCCACATGCAGATAGGTTGTGGGGAAATGGTGACCATTATTCTGGCTTTAGCCCCCTTGACAGTAATAGGAATTGGTGCCATTTTGAATAAGGGAAAACTCATGAGTTGATGCCTATTTTTAAATAAAATACATAAAATATACCCCTAAACCCTCTAATCATGATAAAAATCATGAGTTAGTTCCTTTTATCATGTTTCCATGAAGCAGATGATAAAACACCACCAAATGGCTAGACTCATGAGAAAATCGGAAGAGTTGGCAATATTAGTAATTTTTTTTAAAACTGAGCTATAAATATTGTTATGAAAGTAGTTAACAATTTAATAGATGCACAGGAAAACCTCAGGATAAAAGCATTTTACCCCCAGCCATATCCTTGCATGCTTCTTGCATGACATGCTCTCATTAGGTGTACATGTGGCATGTTGTCGGTGTGGTGTATACCCCATGGTGGCAGAGACCAAATTAATTGACCCAGAGAGTAATTAGTGCATCCAGTTGCACCTGAAGGGTGGCCCAGACCCAATTTAAGATTAAACCCAGCTAAGGAGGATCTGAGTGGCTGATTTAAGGGTGCATCCCAATGGGGTGACTCATAAAAAAGAAGGATTTCAAAATTGTAGGAAGCAGTGGAAAACAATGGCATTACAGACACTGAAGAATGCTTTCGGAAGAGGAAGATGTACCACTGGTGACATTGTTCAGTTAGAAACTGAAATACAAAAAAGTATGAGGCACAAAGGTTTCATAATAGTTGTCTTTCTAAATATATAAAAGGTGAATGACATACTATGGAAGGATATATTGTTGTACCAATCTAGGAATACAAAGAAAAATGCATAGGTGGATTAGAGACTTTTTTGAGTAAAAAAGGTCCATGCAAGTCAGAGTTGGGAAAGTTATGTATATTTAACATTAAAAGTAGTATATAACAGGGAAGTGTTATCTGCCTGATATTATTTAATATTATGATTAATGATCTCCTAAAACAAATAAATGCCAGAGTAGGTGTCACTTTATTCACAAATGATTGTGCTCTATTTGTTAGGAGCAGGATGACTGCAGAAGTGAGAATCAAATTTCAATAAAGTGTTACAAGAGAACTCTGCCTGCAGAAATGCAAGGGGTTTCATGTTCACCATTGCCAAAATGAAATGACTATTCTTTACAAAAAGGAAAGTTACAAAGGAATGTTAGCTATATGTATATGGAGAACAAAAATATATAGTTAAAAGTTTACATTCCTAGGGGTAATATTTGACACTAAGTTATACTAGAAAGATCATATAAACTATATTAAAGATAAGTGTACAGGAAGGATTAAGCAGCTTAAGAGTCTTTCTGGCACTTAGGGGAGGGGGGCTGGGAGAGGTGGATAAGAAACACCAGTGAAAGCTTACCGATGCTTAAATCACCATTTATTGACTATGTCGGCCAAACTTCTAGGTCAGCATCAAAATCATAACTTAAAAAATTAGATTTAATACAAACCCAGCCACTCTGAGTTGCATGCAGTGTGTTTATTACAACACCTCTATGCCCACTACCGATAAAAAAGGTAGTTATTAAAAATGAAGTGTACCGGTATATAGATGAAAAGTGGCACTGGTTTTATCAAATATAAATAGATGGATCCAAAAAATCAACCAAACAAAAAGCAGAAAGAATAGGAACAATATATTGTATACCAAAATTTGGAATTAGTACATCTGATTTTGTAGCAATTATGCTAGTATTCAATTAGATCTCAGATGTACAACATGGTGGTTATTTTTTCAGATTCAATCTCAGGCTTTATGGCAATGTCTCGGTACGTATAAGTGGTTTAATCAATGAAATGATATTTTTAATAACAGAGTTAGTACGATGGGGATACATGTAGCATTATCTTGGATCCCAGCACATATTGGGATAACAGGGAATGAGATGATAGACAAAGCAACCAAAACACTGCAATAAATGGATAGAGTGATGTAGAAATATCCTTAAGTAAACAGGAATTCAAAAGCCTAGTACAGGAAAATTTAAAAGAGGAATGGGGGAAAAAATGGATTAATGAAAAAAAGAGGAAGATTTTCTGAATTGTGTCCTAGAGTTGAGGATAACAGCATACTTCAGGGTCTGGATAGGAAAAATGCAGAGTTTATATTTAGGGTATTTTACACTGCAAAATGAAACAGTGCAATATTGAACTACCAGAGGATGGAGACACAACTTTATGTAACAGACACTGTCAAGCATGGAGCAATCTCTTCATAATCTTAAATAAGGTCTACAAAAAAATTATAGTCATTCCCTAATAAACAATTTATACTCATGGTAAAGATGTACCAACAGGAAAATAGTCACCCAAGTAAATCAAAACATTATCCTTCCATTTCAAGATCTCCATGCCCTGGCCTCTGCCCCTCTCTTTCAAAAGAGTATTAAAACCTGTTATGATTTATTTTGATGATGATAAGTCTCCCCACATTTTCAGGCAGTTAATATGTTATTTTATCTGTGACTGTATCTCCAGCAGTGCTGAAAAGGCACTTGGCCTCTATTTGTCTCTCTAGTGAGTTCATTGTTAATGCCAAGAGATGATATCACAAGATAAATTTATACCATACTACACAAAAGTCACTAATGCAGTATGAGTAAATGCTAGGTCAGCAAGTAATCTGCATTACCTCCATTTTGACATATGGTTAGTAATTTAAGGTGCTTTTATGTACTTAATTTCACTAATCACTTGAAAATATAGCCATACGTTTGAGACCAGTTTGACCACAAACTTCAACAAGAAACAGAAGAGAAAGTTGTGTCCCACAAGTTTATGCTTGCAACTTAAAAATTCCAGGAATCTGAGAAAACAAATAATTCCAGAAAACATCAGTAAATTGTTTTAGTTGCTCTAACAGCATTGTGTTCTACTTGTTGGCTACAGCCATCTCAATCACGGCTGCATACTTGCTCAGAGAAGAGGTTTAAAGAGTCCCCTTACTCATCTGCATTGACTACCCACATTGCAACACTCTATATGGGTTTTGCAGTTGAGCTGGCATTGACGGGGAAGTAAATGGCCCTACGAAGAAGGCTGGCATAGTTTACTTCCTCCATAGAGCAAGGGAGAGAACCAATAGAAATATAACTAATAGTCATAGTTCATTCACTGTCCCACTTTTGGGTCAGCTCAGCTACATGCTGTCCCTTACTTAGGGCTGGAATGCTAGTTGCCAGTCCAGCCAGTACCCCACTAAGGCATTCCTTTGTGGTCTCCCAGGAAAAACTTGGCAAGTTTAACACTGTGTAACTCAGATTTGCAAGATCACATTACAAGGTGCTGCACAGAGTTGCAACCTCTGACTTTTCTCACTCCAGCACCTGGATGAAAGCTAATTCAAAGTCAGAGCTGAGCAAGATTCTGAATTTCTGTCCTGTGGGAAATTCTGACATTTCATTTGAAAATGGGACTTAGTCTCGTAAATCACTTAGGTGTTTTGAAAAATGTTGTTCCTACCACCCTTTGAAATGGAATGAGATTTAAGTGCCTGACTTTCTTAGGTGCTTTTGAAAATCCTAGCCTAAATGAATCAGAGAAGCATTCATGCTAATTTTAATATACACATGAATTGTCCAAGGAGCCTTGAATAGTAATAATACCTGGGTTCTAGATATTGCTTTTCACCGGTAGCTCTCAAAACACTTCACAAACTTTAATAGCTAGTTCCTCACAGGGGTTTTGTGAGAATCAGTTATCCTTATTTTACAGATGGGGAGCTGAGGCTTGGAGAGAGTAAGTTAGTTCCCTAACGTCACTCAGGAAGTTTGTGGCAGAGCAGAGAATTGAACCTCAGTCTCCCACACCCTGTGCTAGTACCCCAGCTAAAAGTCTTTTAAAGGTGTTTTGAGCTAGTGTGATGATTTACATTGACTTGGTGAAAATAATAGCTGTCAAGTCGACCCTTGAGAAATCACTCAACAATCCTCTACCTAGAAGATTATTGTAAGAACTACTAAAATATATTCAATTTTTTACCTTTTACACTAAAATAGCCACCAAAAAAAATTCCCATGTTTTTAACCCTCTTCAATACCTGGCTCTTTCTCCTCTGCACACTGCAAAAATCCAGATGCTATAAGCATTAGCATCTTTTCCCTTTGTCCTCCACTGCTGCCTTCCCCTTTCTTTTCCCACACTCTGTAAGAGAAAGGCCCTCTTACCATCTTCTGTTCCTTAGTTCTGCAGGAGATAGGCCCCTTTGCCTCTTAAGGCTATGCTCCAGCAGCCCTTTTTAAATACTGCTCTGCCACAGCACTCATCATCCTTGATTTTTAACTTGAGAGCAGGCGAGTGAATTTGTCAAGGGTTGCTTGAAGCTTTGAGGAAAAAAAAGAACAATATACAGCAGCCAACCTACTGCAATGTCTATAAGAAATTGATCTTGTTCTGCTGTGACAGAATAAGGCTTTGATGTTAATGACATTTCCAGCTGCAGTCAAAATCCTTTTTAATTTATTTGAAAAGGGAAGCATCTGAAATAATTTTCCATTCCGTGATGTGCTCTGTAGCCTGACTAACCCACTTTTAAGGGCTAATTCTCAGTACAGGGGCATATTATGGTAAGAGTGGGGATCTTCCGGAGAAGAACCCTTTTGGAAATATAAGTATTCCACGGAGTTGGAATTGTTTAAATTATTCATTTGATGCTTCTATTATAGATGAAATCTTTAAAATGTGCTGCTTGCAAGGTAAGCTGGAGAAAGACAGCAGTCCTAGGGAGAGAGAGCAGACAAACTTTAGGAAACTGTATGATACAGAAAGAGGGGTAGAAGATGGGGCCACAAAAAGTCAGTTAAAATGCAAATCTATTTTGATTTCTTCAGTATCCTTCTTAACTAGCAGGAGTGAGCAAGTGGTGATGCCATCATATTTACGAATCCAGGCTCTTTACCAAACCCTGCTTAGTCTCTTTTTGCCTTTTTTATTTCCCCACTGCCTCAAGTGTGTTAATTCATCATTCTTATGGAGGCAGCTGTCTGCTGTGTTAGCTGCTGATTTCCAAAATGCCTTGAGGTACAATGTCAGCTCCAGACACTTGATTCAACTTCATAGTATCAGATTATTTCTCCCTAGAATTAGGAAACTGTACAGTTTTTGGTGCAGTGGCACTCTGCAGAAAAAAGTTCTAATTTTTTGCTACTGTATTAAATTCTGGAAAGAGCCAAGAGTTTCTCTTGTAAAAAGTTCCTGCCTCTTACGTACAGAATCTTGAGAGTTTCTGGGAGACAGGGTTTGGTTCTGCTTCTCCAGTCAGCAATGGCTGTGCAATTGCTTTTTTCAAGGTTTATTAATGGCATTACATATATTTTTCTCTGCCTAGAAATCCTGTCTAATCCTCTTTTCTGAAACTAGTATGATAATTCAAACTATCCACATTCAATCTGCTTGAGAATAGGAAGGAAGTGGTGAGCTGTTGACAAAGAAAATATTCCCATTCCCGGGAGGATTTTAAGATGTTCCAATTAAAATGACATAAAGCATCTTTGCACACTATTCACAATATGAAGTATTACGCCAGAGCAGTCCAAATGCAATCAGAGCTCTCTGGAGGGCCAACTTTGACTGCCTCTTGTATAGGTGTCCCGAGGGAAGCACACAGTTGTGTGACTCATGTAAAGACCAATCACAATTGTAGTTCCTAGACCAAAAGTTGCACAGGGATTGCCCTGGGAAAGGATATTACCACAAAGGAGGATGGGGCAGAATAGAATCCATGTCTTGGTCTGTTTCTCTGTTGGCTGATTCTGTTGGCAAGGTGTAATCTTGGGGAACAGGCTTCATTATGTTACAGGCACATTCCTTCCTGAAGGTTCCGCTGAGCCTCTTGCATGAAGAGAGAAGCATAAAAACTAGGCAACAAAGGGGTGCACAGAAAATCTCACGGGGCTAGCTCTGTCTGTTACTATCATACCTTCTTATTAACTCATTTTAGACTATAATTTACCCCTATTCCACACAGACTAGGTGTTTAGACAGAACTATTTAGATTTTTATCATCTTTGACATCAAAAACAATTATCCAACTGTATGAAAAAATGTTGTCTCTGCTAAATGAATCAACCCCTTGATCATTTTAAGCTAGCTACACAAGTTGACCTATGATCTTTTTCTAGAATTTTTGCTTAAAAATGAGTCCCATAATTACTTCCCAGACACATGAAGGGTATTTACAATTGCAAGGAAAAGAAAAGTATGAGTATTTTGCTTGAAGACAGAATAAAGAGATATGTCAAGTACTATTTCTTCAGCTGGTGTGAATGCAAAACCCTCCATTATAGTCAATGGAGCTATGGTACCAACACTTAAAAAAAAAAAAAAAACTCTACCTACCACACACACACACACACAATGGGAGGTGGTGGGCAGCGAGGATTCTTTGAATGTCAGGCCAACTTAATTAGCTTAAACTGGAGTTGAGCTCTTTGGAAATCTGACCTCAAAAGGGAAATAAAAGAGGGAAAAAAGTTTATGTTTGCTGCACAAGTCACCTTTAAATGTTCCATTCCAAGTGGGATTATCATCTAACCCTTCTGTTTATACAAGCAGAAGAGCAGAATAAGAAAAAAATGTTACTATTATGTAAAGAGACTGGACAAAGCAAATGAGAAAATTGGTAAATGAGTCTCTTTGTTGAAGAAAATAGAGTTTTCACAAGTTTCTGTTGTACACATAGCCATTTAATTGAAACTGCAGATAAAGCAAAAATTCTAGAGTAGCAGAGAGTGAAAACAAATCACATAATATGAAAAACATTTTCATGCAAGTTTCTGGTTAAACAAATTCTGAATTTTGCACAGCTTTGGCTGTTTCTAGAGTTTGAGCTTCCATATGTGATGACCAATTGGCTAAACTGTGAAGACACCATGCCAGCTCCTGCTCCTAGTGTTGTTAATGGGAGTTGGAGTTTTTCCCATTAACTTCACTAGAGGCAGGATTGGGCTCATTATTTCTGTGGTAAAATAATGCAGCCAGTCAAGTACATATTTCATATATGTGTGTGTACACACAACAGGCTACATTAATAACAGAAAATTGCCTTGAAGGTTGAAAAAGTGACAAACAGCAATGCCCAAAGCTACCAACAGAAAACATTATAGTCAAGTAGAGATCATTTTTTCAATCCAATCGCTAATAGATTTCCAATACACCAAAGATTTCTGTCTATATTAGTTTTACTGTCCTGCTCTTGGAAATATTTAATACACCTACTTCCATTTTTGACTACTGTATTTTAGCTCATAAGGTCATGTTAACCCTCTTATCAGCCAGCAGCAGAGCTACAGCAGTAATAGGAGATGCCATCTTAGATTAGTGCAAGTGAAAATTGCCTGCAATTTTTTATACTTTCTGTCCCTTAGATGCAGTTTAAAATTTCATTTTTTATCTCAAAACTTTGTAGGTCATAGCTGCTAATGCCCCAGGGAGTATGTGAAAGTATTTTTATTTACTTTTATTTTTCTATAATTTTGGTGGACCAGAAGAATAATAGAATCATAGAGCTGGAAAGGACCTCAAGAGGTCATCTAGTCCAGGCCCTAATGTTGCATTATGCACAGAATAAATGTCCTACATATATGATCACTTACCTTAAATACACTGCACCTTTAAAGATAAGGTTTGCTGCAGCTCTTCTGCTTTAGGTTAGAGCAGCAGTTCTCAAACTGTGGGTCAGAACCCAATTTTAATTGGGTCACCAGGGCTCGCTTAGACTTTCTGGGGCCCAGGGCTATAGCTGAAGCCAGAGGACTTCAGCTGTGGGAAGTGGGGCTTGGTTACAGGCTCCCTGCCTTTGGGTTTGGCCCTCCACCCTGGCTGATGGGGCTTGGGTGGGCTCAAGCTTTGGTCCTTGCTCCTGGGAACATGTAGTATGTTTTGTTGTAAAAAGGGGGTTGTGGTGCAATGAAGTTTGAGAACCCCTGGGTTAGAGTTTGCTCAGGTACTGCCTGAACCAAAAATCTAGACCAGTTACCCATGCTGGTGAAAGTGCAACAATTACATGCTTGATGTAAAGATTATTCATGGAATATATACATAATTCTTAAGTAAGCATGATCCTCGCATATTCCTTGCACTAAACCTTGATTAACTGATCCTTACATTTGGCACATATAATTGTGGGTACAAAAATATTTTAGTCCCCATCATGCTCCCTGAGACTGCTGGGTTGTTTTTGACAATCCACAGATGACGGTCTTTGCCCAAGAACATAATTATTGTAGACTGTTAAGAGATAAGAATGACTTATTTTCACTGGAGAGACCATTCACAATTTCTTAAGAGTAGGATTTTAGAGGAACTTTAGGGAGTTAATTGTCCAGCTCCCAGGGCCGGCTCCAGATTTTCTGCTGCCCCAAGCGGCAAACAAACAAACAAACAAACAAGCTGTGGCAGCACTGCTCCAGTCCTCGGCAGCAATTCAGCGGCAGGTCCTTTGTTCCGACAGGGACTGAGGAACTCGCCACCAAATTGCCACTGAAGACCCGGATATGCCACCCTAGTAGTGGCTGGAGTGCCGCCCCCTGATATTGGCCGCTCCAAGCACCTGCTTCCTTTGCTAGTGCCTGGAGCTGGCCCTGCCAACTCCCATTAAATTTCAATGACTCTAGATACGTAATTTGCTTCCGCTATATTGAAAACCCAACAAAAATCTTAGTTCTCAATTTGGTTTTATAATTGGATTTTTAATCTGTATAATTACATGGCCCACAACCATTTGGAATGAAAACCAACAATTTCATAATAATCTGTGAAAGTCTGGTGGTCTGCTGAGAAGCCTTGAGTCTGGGCATGAGTACATCCAGGCTCCCTGTCATCCTACATGACACGCTAAAGGGAGGTGGAAACCTGGAACCCTGGCTGAGACAGAGCTTTGGAGCTCAAGCTTCCAGGAACCCAGTTCCTCAGAAGACTGCCTGGTGAACTGCAGAGAAGCTGGTAGTCTGGAAGCTCTGGGAACACTGGCTGAGTTAGAGATTGGGGGCCCATTATGTCCAGGACTTCCAGGCACCCATCTCCCTATCAGCTAGTCTCCTCAGCCACTGGCTGAGCAGGTGAACTAGTAGGAAACATTCCATCAAAATTTTCATCCAGGTCTAGTTCTGGGAAGGAGAACATATAGTTTGACTCTTCCCTGATAACAAAAACATCGGTATGAAGAAGATTGCTTACTAACTTCTCCCAGGCCAGGGAGAATGAGATGGAACTTTTTAACCCTGCCTCCATACTGCAAAGGCATCATGTGGAAAGCTCCTCAGCTCAGTAGGAATGCCAAGGGCGGGAGAAAAAGACATTTGGATGGGAACAGGGAGGCTTTTCAGCCAATACAGGCAGAGCTGAAAAGAGGTAATTTAAAAGGCTTGCTGGGAAAAACCAACTCAGGTTCACAGACTGCTACAGGGTCCTTGAACTATCTTATATACCAATTCACTATTATGAATATCAAATGAAGTCCCAATTAAAGACATGAACTAGAATGAACAGGATTGCATTAATCATTTCCCCTCACCTCCCAATTTTGAAATAAGTATAGTAACACTTTTTCCATGGTTTGTGTTTTAAAATGTCTGGCAGATTCTGTCTGGGAGGTAGAAACAGCAGGGAAATTGCTTTCTATTGTCACATGCCTTTGCTGATGCATGCCTCAGTTTTACCAAGGGAGATATCACCATACCACAAGCTGCTAGATGAAATAGATTTATCTGCCTGACCTACTGGAATATTCAGTGGGTTCCTTGACTTCAAATGATCAGACCATGGATTTTTGGACTGATCATCCTGTCCTGGATAGCTGGCAATTATTTCAGCTATTAACTCTTCATTAACTCCTGAGGTAATATACTGCAAGAATATGTTAAGAATTCTGCCAAGCTGTTGTGTATCCATTAATTGTTTCATGGTGTCTTTATTGATCTACCATTGACTGAAACAAAGCCCAGTGCTACACTATGGACTCGAGTTCCTTCCCATCTATGCTATTAGCTGTTCTTCCACTGCAGCATTACTTCTCTCTACAGAACCTTCTGAGCAGAGTTTCTTTGGTGCACAACCATTATCTCAGGGGTTCTCAACCTTTTTCTTTCTGAGGTCCCCCCAGCTATAAAAACTCCATGGCACACCTGTGCCACAACTGTTTTTCTGCATATCCAGTAGATTAAAAGCCAGAGTCGGCATGGGGGGTAGGGGGGCAACAAGATGGGCAATTGCCTAGGGCCCCACACCACAGGGGGCCCCATGAATTTAAGTTGCTTGCGCTTTGTCTTTCAGCCCTGGGTGGCAGGCTTCAGTCTTTGGCTTTTTGCCCTGGGTTCCAGTGAGGCTAAAGCCGGCCCTGCTCTCTGGTTTATATTGGTGGACTCCCTGAAATCTGCTTATGGCCCCTCAGGGGTCCTTGGACACCTGGTTGAGAACCATTCAATTATCTCCTACTAGCTCCTGCTTACAAAGTGGAAAATCCAGTAATCATTTTGACAATAGAGAATTTTTTATAATATGATTCTAGTACAGGAGATGCTCTCAATTCACAGAAAGTTCACAGGCAATTTCTGCAGCAGGTTTAGATTAAAAGAAAAGAGAATATTGTGTTTTGTGAGTGGCTCCTGGTAATGAAAATAAATCAGTAGGGATCACCTGCCATACTTTGCATATCTACAAGACAGACTTCTACATTCATAAGTGACAGTTAGAGGTTTAATGACATTCCCTAAAAATAGTTCCTCTTTCAGAAAAAAACCCTCATATTTTGTTTTTATCATAAAACTCTGTAAGAGACTGACAATAAATACAATTGATTTTTATAAAAAGCTGTTTGAAATCAACAGTTTTAGAAACTTGTTCAAGTTTGAAAAGAATTTTAAATGGTTAGAAAATTTGATAGTACTTTAATAGTTCATAAAACTGGGACTTTTTCAGTGACATGATATTTTTTAATCTAAACAGATATCTGGACATGTGCTTTTGTATGCATCTCATGATTCACAGTGGGTTCTCAGACTCAGAGAAAAAAAGGACAGCAACAGTATTGGGCAGTGTAGGGCAATTTGCTTTCCATTTTACTGTGTGTCAGAAAATATTGTTGAATTTTACATTTGGTGCTGTTTACAACTACCACCATTGCTTAATAGAAGTGTATCAGGTAATCCAATAGCAGAGCTATCTTCTTGTTACCTCAAAAAATGGATCTTGGGACTCTGCTATCGCCCTCTTTGACTATTCTTCCTGAGGTAAAAGTTTCCAGGGTTAAGGAAACACTAAAGGACATGGATATAACCTTCTGATAAAGTAATTGATACAGGCAACATTCTTTCCAAAAAAAGGATTGTTTCATTAAAGTAACGAAAAATCCCTACTCCAATCTGATCTAAACATCCTAAACAAGGCACAAAATCCTGGACAACAATCCCTTACTGCAAGTTAAAGAGTATTCAAACTATAATACCATACAATTAAATGATTCTAAGTGAAACAATTTGTTACGAACTGGCCACTTGTAACAAATTGTTGACAGTAGTTCTTAAGTTTGTATTTAATGTTTACATCAGTAAAATACTATTAAAACATACAGTTCAAGGATACACATATTAAATATGATAATCTATACTACACTAAAAATTAAAAACAAGCTTACTTTAAAAGTCTATCAATATCTCTTTAAAATGACTGCTGCTGCTTTATAATTTGATAAATTTCTCTAATCGCAGTTGCTGCTCAGCACCTAATCAGTTAGTTTTGTTCTGCTCCAGTTTTCTTCTCTCTCTGAAGCAGCTTTTCTGAATCCTTTAAGCAGTTCTCTTTGCTTGCTTCTAGTTCCCCGTTGTCTTCCAATCGAATCTCTCCATAGTTCAGATCTTCTCCTTCTCTCCCCACTGACTGACTGCTCTGCTATAAGTATCTGGCTTTATATATTGTGCTGTTGGAACTTCCTTATATACTCTTAAGCAGTTACCCCATTCACACATGCTCAGCACCAACCATTTCTCAGAATTAGGATTGACAGCTCTGACCTTTAAAGAAATTTGACCAGTATGAGTTGGCTATGACCAGCTAGCTGCTTAGTTACCTGAACTTTCTAGGACTCCTTCCTGCACACACGCAATAGTCACCAATCTTGCACATGCTCACTGTTGCCATTTACCTCAGAGTTGTGATTCTGCTGATTCATATACATACATCTGGCTTTTTGCCTGTGCATCATTTTAGAAAACTTAGGTTTTCACTGAGCAGGTTCAGGGCCCACAGCATTCATCTCAGGGTGGAGTGATTTTTGCTTATTCAGAATAGACATCAGAAATACAAAGTAGAGACTGAAGAATTTTTCTAGTACAGGGGTCAGCAATCTCCGGCACATGGCTCACCAGGGTAAGCACCCTGGATGTCCGGGCCAGTTTGTTTACCTGCCGCGTTGGCAGGTTCAGCAGACCGTGACTTCCACTGGGCCCATGGCACTTCCTGCCATCCCCATTGGCCTGGGATGACGAACTGCGGCCAGTGGGATCCATGATCAGCCGAACCTGCTGACGCGGCAGGTAAACAAGCTGGCCCGGTCCACGCTGACCCCTGCTCTAGTAATACTCTGATCAACCCAGATTCAGGTAATAAACTTAGAAACATAAATACCAATAAAAGAAATTAACTTTCTGATCAATACAGTTAAAGGATAACAAATATTCACTGAGTTTTGCTGTGTTTATGATTTACCATATTATGAGTATGGCTATATTATATACAAAATCTATTAAAACAAAATTTTGCAATTATTTTCAAATATATACAACTATTCTGCTTCTGTTTTTAGGTGATGATACCCTAATAATGATTTCTCTTTGAGAACTAGTTTAGCCATTTATCTGAATATCTTAATTGTGTTTTACCCAGTCTCATTCACTGAGGTTCAAGCTCTGCTGGGGAGCTTTGGGCCTGCCATTTCAACCCTGCTCATGGTTTGTAAAATTTGTAGCAGAGATAGTTTAATGCCTCTCTGAAGGAAGGTAGGTTCTGGTTTCCTGTAACAGGATTAGAGCCTACCTTATAGTGCCCTCCTCCTACCAGACCAGGCTTTGCTCTTGATGAGTCAGCTCACTCACCCTTCCTCAAGTCTGTCCTTCATGCCAGTAACTCCAATAACCCAAATTTCCTAGTTCCTCCTTCAGAGCTTACTTTCTGTCCATTTGATTTCTGGAGCAATTCCTTTCTGCAGTAGCTCCAGTAGTAGCCATTTGGGAGCCTAGCCCTAGCCCCAGCCCCTTTTCTGGAAGGCATTGCACTCCTCCAGCTATTTTCTGCTGCTCTCTTTTATAAGGGTCAGCTAGTTAAGTGCCCACTCTTCCTCAGGTCAAGTGGGCAAGTATAATCAGCCATCTAGCCAGCTAGATGCAGTCCTCTGACCCCAGAGGAATGGTATCCCTCATACAGCCACACTTCTTCAAAAGAGGAACCATTCAGCTCTTCCTCAAAAAAACAATTACTTGTCATTAATTATCTTGCTTATGCTTTCCCAGTTTCAAATATTCCTTTATGAGTAAGGCGGGGTGGTATTGGTGGTTCTAGGTAAAATCTAGCAGGATCTAAAGAACTAATTTTCCTTGACACCTATCTGTTATATTCCAGGCCCAGGTGTGGCCTCACTTGTATCACTAGTTGACTATCTGAAATCTAAATGTCAGGGTACAGGTGACAGGGAGTGTTCCGTGGATGGGTCTTTGCCCTGGAATTTACTTTGTCTGTTCGTTAAACTGAGGATGACTTTGTTAAAGCAAAGAGCATAGCCCATCTTATTATTCAATCATTTACCTTGGATCAGGCTGAACCAAAGCCCACAGAAGTCACTGGGAAGACCAGACATACAGTGAAGTGGGCCGGTCTATACTTGTGATACTGACAACTTGTCTTGTCTCTTTAGTTGACATTTGCAATTATTTATTTTGGTTTAACACACAAAGAACTCCCATACAGGCTCTGAGTGCCCTTGACAAATAATTACAATTGCAATCCAAAACCAACACCAATAGCAATACCAAACAGATTTAGCAAGCAGGCTACCAACTTCTGCACTGGCTTCCATTTCTGAGGTAATATAATGCATATACGACAATGTAGAGCACGTTGCATCCATCCATTCTTATTGAAACAAAGAAATAGAAGAGGTAAACATCTGATCAGATACTGATGAAAAAGCCATTCTGATCACTGCTACTGATCTTCTAATATCAGTGAGTAGTCTAACAAAAGACCCAATTTGAAAACATGACTGACAAATGTTGAACACCCCACTCTGTCTGAGTGGGTAGTATAATCTTTGCTATATCCTCTGGTTGATTCACACATACTCCATCCCATTGTTTGATTGTGCCATAGCCTGCTCCATCTTTTCCATGCCCCTCTCTGAACCATGCACTGAGAGCTACCCAACTACACTCTCTGTACTGACTGAAATGGACAGATAGAGCTAAGTATCATCAGCATATTGAAAAGACTCCATTAACTACACTCTCCTGACAGTCCCAGATACATATTGCATTGGTATTTAGAGTCAACAGGCACTCCAAATCGTCATACGAAACTTCAGAAAGAGAGAAAAAAACAGTTACTGCAATTCAACCATGCCTACTACTGCTGGCTGTGAATTCTTGTTTCATTTTCTTGAATTTACAGAATTTGAAAAAAAAATAAAGACCAGATGCACTCTCAAGTATTTTAATTTGCACTATGCATGTGCATCCAGTATTAGTGATGATGAGATTTTTATTTCTTTTATCTTTCTCCACTTGGTGGAATCTTATCAAAGAGAAGAAAAATTGTCATTGCCACAGTTATAGACTAATATTGTAACTCTAATTAACATTATGCAAGGGAAAAAGCAATACTCAGTTGAAATTGCACTATCCATAAAGCTTAAAAAAATCTTGTATAATGTTTTGAGCCAGTTAATTATATTACTACACAAATCTCACAGGGAGAACAAAAGTAAAACTATATATATGGATGAGTGTAATCCATGCACAGTTTTAGAACCAAAAGTGTCTCAAAGAGTAACAGAAATCTAAATACCATTAGTGCTAAATTTTGCATTGGATCTCTCATTACAGTAGCTGAAAGATGTATGGAATTACAAGTAAAGAGACAAGTCCTTATTGATTATGCAACTACAGAGGCTCAGCTGCTTTATTTATTATTCAGGCAAAGGTGTGAAATATGCGGTGCTCACAAACTTTGCCTGAGATGTATCTGTTTTAGATGGCAGGATCCCTATATGTTATGCATAGTAATGAGACCTACCCCTTTTGTCCAAGCCATAACTCATTATGAGGATTTTGGATGCAAAGGTTGGGGACATTTATGTCGGGTCTAACACATTTTGAAAGCAGCAGTGTTCTCAGGCAGTGACAGTTTAGCACAGAAGCTGCTATTAGCTTACATAAATTATTCACATTTTTAGCAGCGTGCATTTGTGAAAAACTCAGAACTGGAAAAAGCCGATTTAAGCCAAGTGAAAAGGACTATGGAGCAGAAAGGCCAAAGTTTTCTGTACATTTACAGAACCAGGGAGGGGAGAGAATAATTAAATATATTTAAAATATATTGAACAAAAAGAAATGAACTAAGACTAAGTTTCAAGAGGACATTTTCACAATTATCTGTCCTCAAATTGTTTTAAAAAGAGTAGGAAACAATTGTATCGTTATAGGACTAAAGTTAATCTGATTGCATGTTAGCCAAGTTATGCTCTCCACAACAATCCACCTCAATTGATCTACCTCCATATCTACCTCCAATCTACCTCAACTTATTTTTGGAAGAGTTTTTCCAGATTTATATGGGCATAAGAAAGCAGATTTTTCTTGATGGTGATTAGCTTAAATTTATTTTCTTTAAAGCCTTATAATGTGGCTAAGGCCACAACTGTTTTGTTTTTTGTTTGGTTTTGTTTTGCTTTTATTTTGTTTTAATAAACACAGAGTAAATCAATCTGCCCACAGCAACTTGCATGTGAGCCAAATATTGCTCACTTAACTCACTTAAAACTCAGTAGTAGAAAATGTACTCAAAATAAATAGCAAAACTCCCATTGACTTCAGTGGAAGTAGGATTTGGCCCATTAACTTTAAAATTCTATTTATTTCAATGAAAAGTTTGTGTAAATAAAGTAAAAAGCATTTGGCCATTTACCAGAACCACTGCTATTGATCTAAGAAATGTTCATAACCATGTTGTCTGAGCAGAAAAAAAGGAGAAAAGCAATCTAAATATAAAGCAAATAAATGTGTACTGAAATCCATCAAATGCAGGCTCCAGCGAGAACAAATGCCAAGTTGGTGCCCTCCAAGAAAGCATTGACACCAGTCCTAAAAAGATTAGTCCTATCAACAGCCTCCGGTTGTATTCTATCCAAACCTAATTGTCTCAGTGGGGTAAAGAATGAATAATAGGGAGAGTCAAACCTTCATTGCATATCAAAATTTGCTGGAAGCATGCATAGTGTAGCATGGAATTGGGATGATATAGCTATAAATCATGACACATTATGGTAGACATGATGGGATTTAATAGTCTCTTCAAATTCACATATATTTTTCACATTTTGGGCCTTATTTTCCTCTCATGTACACCAATGTGACTCCATTGAATTCAAATAAATTGTTTCTCACTTATAGTGCTGTGAGATCAGATTCACTCTCTCTGTAGCTATTTCATTGTATTTTAAAGTACAGTATTACATTATATGAAGTGAAATTTCTTCAAACATCTCATTTTAATTTTTATTCATTTCATGTCACTGGTACTGTAAGTGGTCCACAGGAAACATGTTTTTTTCTAATATTTCTGTTATGGGGCTTTTGGTATACTCTTGATTTTCCTCTAAATGTACAATTATTCATGCTTTTACACTATCATAATAAGCGTGAACAGCTGATATAATATCTGAATGTATGTGATTTCCATGAGACATTTCATTTTTTCAGCCAATGAAACTTAAGCACATTGAAACACATAGGTTAGGATTCACAAGCAGGTCTTGGGCACCTACCTATCCTCTTAGGCACTTAAGTTGAACATTTAGGCACATGGGCATTCACGAAGTCCATGTTCAGCTGTTACCTAATCCTATGGACACCTAAAGTAGGTGCCTACATTTCCACTGTTTAACTCACCAAGGTGCCTAAATTTCAGCAGTTGGGCATACACACAGCCACCCAAATCCAGACACCGCCCAGCAGCTCTACACTTAACTCATGACTAAGCCGCAGCAGGATTCACAAACTAGTCATTCCCTCATATATTTAGCTTTTGGAGACTAACTTGGTAGGTACATTCTTGTGACTGTAAGATTGGCAAGAACAGAAGATAAAGAAGTAGCCTCCTGCTCCTTTGAATTATAAGTATATACAACATTGTACTTATTCTTGGAGTTCACACATTCAATACATTAGTCTGCCAATGTTTATGTAAGTATATCAGTTATTTTTATTTGCTGCAAGAAAGTTAGGGCCACAATCCTGTCATGGTCTAGGTCAAATGTCAAGGTTGCATATAATCCAATAACACAAGTATGTAGGGAAAAATTAGAAAGGCCAAGGCACAAAACGAGATCCAAAAAGCTAGAGACAGAAAGGGTAACAAGAAAACATTGTACAAATACATTAGAAGCAAGAGGAAGAGTAAATACAGAGTAGGCCCATTACTCAATGAGAGGGGCAGTAATAATGACAGAAAATGTGGAAATGGCAAAGGTGCTTAATTATTACTTTGTTTCGGTTTTCACCAAGAAGGTTGGTGGTGATTGGACGCCTAACATAGTGAATGACACTGGAAATGAGGTAGGATCAAAGGCTAAATCAGGAAAAGAAGAAGTTAAAAATTACTTAGACAAGTTAGATGTCTTCAAGTCACCAGGGACTGATGAAATGCATCCTAGAATACTCAAGGAGCTGACTGAGGAGATATCTGAGTCATTAGCAATTATCTTTGAAAAGTCATGGGAGATGGGTGAGATTCCAGAAGACTGGAAAAGGGAAAATACAGTGCCAATCTAAAAAAAGGGGAAATAATGACAACCTGGGGAATTACACACCAGTCAGGTTAACTTCTGTACCCGGAAAGATAATGGAGCAAATGATTAAGCAATAAATTTGCAGACATCTAGAGTATAATAAGGTGATAAATAGCAGTCAACATGTATTTGTCAATAACAAATCATGTCAAACCAACCCAGTGGCATTCTTTGACAGAGTAACAAGCCTTGTTGATTGGGGGGAAGCGGTAGATGTGATACATCTTAACTTTAGTAAAATTTTTGATAGTGTCTCATGTGACCATCTCATAAATAAACTAGGGAAATGCAACCTAGATGGAGCTTCTATAAGGTAAGTGCAAAACTGGTTGGAAAATCATTCCCAAGAGTAGTTATCAGTGGTTCACAATCATGCTGAAAGTGCATAATGAGTGGATTCCCACAGGAATCAGTTCTGCATCTGATTCTATTCAATATCTTGATCAATGATTTAGATAACGGTATAGAGAGTACACTTCTAAAGTCTGCAGACTATACCAAGCTGGGAGGGGTTGTAAGTGCTTTGGAGGTTAGGATTATAATTAAAAATGATCTGGACAAACTGGATAAATGGTGTGGAGTAAACAGGATGAAATTCAATAAGGACAAATGCAAAGTACTCCACTTAGGAAGGAACAATTAGTTGCACACATACAAAATGGGAAATGACTGCCTAGGAAAGGCAGAAAGGGTTCTGGGGGTCACAGTGGACCATAAGCTAAATATGAAACAACAGTGTGACACTGTTGCAAAAAAAGCAAACATCATTCTGGAATGTTGTCACAGGTTGACTCACCACACCGGTATCGCCTGCTGGGCATTTCTGGAATTAGCTTAATCCATTAGGTGTGCCCTCGGGTGGTGGTGACCTCCTTGCCTCTGGTGCAAACCCATTACAACTCCTTTCTCTAAGCGTCTGCTTCATGGCGCATCCCTCCAGCCATGTGACCATCCGTTTCC
The DNA here is from genome assembly GCF_025201925.1 of Gopherus flavomarginatus. Taxonomy (NCBI): domain Eukaryota; kingdom Metazoa; phylum Chordata; order Testudines; family Testudinidae; genus Gopherus; species Gopherus flavomarginatus. The sequence goes on along the minus strand of NC_066617.1, from coordinate 299,751,526 downwards.
CCCCACCCTGACCCCCTTCTGGGGGACTCCTCCAACAAGAGTCCAGCCACTTCTTGCAGAAGCTTGGCAGTCCACAGCTGGGCCACTCCTTCAGCAGCTAGTAGCAGGGGCAGGCCTGTCAACTATTCCAGACCCCAGTCCATGGACCTGCAGACAGCAGCTTCCTGCTGTCTCTTCCTTCCAACTCACTGTCTCTATTTTGTGGGCCACTTCCCCACAGCTTCAGTTCCTTCTGCACCTGCCTCTGGCTCCAGCTCCTTTGCCCTCTTCCTAGGGCCTCGAGCCTGTAAATTTTGGCAGTCTGTTAGGAGATCCCTACTAGCATCCATCCTTCCCCAGGTTCTGGTCTCTGTGTAGCTGTCCAGGAAGCCAGTCTTCTCCCTAGGGCTCCCTGCAGCAGACTCCCTTGCTCTGGTCTGCAGCTTCCTTTTATATGGGCTGGCAGGGTCCTGAATGGTTAGTCCATCCACTGCCCTATTTGTCTGCAGCCACTGCCCTAATTGGCTGTTTCCCCTGCAGCCACTCCTTTGGCTGCCTGCTGCTCAGCCTCCCTAGGCTGGTTTCAACCCTCTCAGGGCTAGAGCAGGGCACGTGACTCATCACATTTGTATTAGCAGGAGTGTTGTAAGCAAGACACGAGAAGTAATTCTTCCACTCTGCTCTGCACTGAGTAGGTCTCAGCTGGAGTACTGTGTCTAGTTATGGGTGCAACATTTCAGGAAAGATGTGGACAAATTGGAGAAAGTCCAGGTATTTGTCTAACCTGCTCTTAAAAATCTCCAATGAGAGAAGAGCAACAAAAATGATAAAAGGTCTAGAAAATATAACCTATGAGGGAAGATTGAAAAAAATTGGTTTGTTTAGTCTGGAAAAGAGAAGACTTAGGGGACATGATAACAGTTTTCAAGTACATACAAGGTTGTTACAAGAAGGAAGGAAAAATTATTCTCATTAATCTCTGAAGACAGGACAAGAAGCAATGGGCTTAAATTGCACCAAGGGAGGTTTAGGCTGGACATTAGGAAAAATTCCTGTCAGGGTGGTTAAGCACTGGAATAAATTGCCTAGGGAAGTTGTGGAATGTCCATCATTGGAGATTTTTAAGAGCAGGTTAGACAAATACCTGTCTGGAATGGTCTAGATGAGGGGTCGGCAACCTCTGGCAGGTGGCTTGCCAGTGTAAGCACTTTGGCGGGCCAGGCCAGTTTGTTTACCTGCCGCATCCGCAGGTTTGGCAGATCACGGCTCCCACTGGCTGCAGTTTGCTGCTTCAGGCCAATGGGGCTGCGGGAAGTGGTGCAGGCCAAGGGATGTGCTGGCCACGGCTTCCCACTGCCCCATTGGCCTGGAGCGGCAAACCACGGCCAGTGGGAGCCGCGATCATCCAAATCTGCAGACTTAGCATGTAAACAAGCCACATGCCAGAGGTTTCTGACCCCTGATATAGATAATACTTAGTCCTGCCTTTGGTGCAGGGGACTGGACTATATGACCTCTCAACGTCCCTTCCAGTTCTCTGATTCTCTGATTCTAAAGTCTGAGCAAGCTCAACTCCTCTTCATGTCAGTGGGAGGTGAGAGTGCTCAGCACACTGAAAGATCAGATCCTTTGATTGTAAATGTTTTGTTTCTTTCCCATCTTTATTTATTGTATAAAGGACACAGAAAGTTTAGACAAGCATTATAGGCCTTTCCTGTCTTACCACTATTAGTTTTATTTCAGTAAATTCTGTCAAGTATAAGGATAGGCTTCTTCTTCTTCTTCTTTTTTTTTTTTTTTGACACCCTCACCATAATTCATTATACTCTTGTGCTTTCTTTTTTTAACTTTGCCTTCCCTTTTTTTCTGGACTTGCAGAAAACCCTTCAAAAAAAGACCATCAATCAGAAAATGTTCAAAGAAAAATTGACCTTCATGTTCCTCATTGTTCATAATTTTCCAACCTCTAGATACATTGAGGTTTTATTTATATAACTTATTGCTATTGTTTTTAGCATTATTTCAGCACCACATCTGTATTTTACTTGCTTTTGCATCTCCCCTCTTTCAGAAAGTGGAGTCAGGTCAATAAACTAAAGATTCATTAGAAAATAATCTTTGGTTTCTGTATCTTTTAATCTGGGATACAGATCCATATACTTAGTTTGCTGCTTCATAACAAAAAATCAGAGGGACAGAAATTCTGGGAAGTCTTGTTAAATTTAAGTCCCATATATGCTAGAAATTTGCTGAATACTTACTGATTGCTTTATAAATAGAAACTCTTCCTTATTTCTTTAATCCTTGTAATTTTTTATCCATATTTATTAAAGGCTTCATTCCCCTTACCCTCCATTGTTTTGGGTCCTTTGGTCTGATTATACTTTAAAAATATCTGAGTGAGACAGATCAGTTTCGTGATGTAAGCTGAGATTCTTAAAATCTCAAGATTGAAAATATCATTTGGCCAGATTTTCAAGTGGCCTGTATTTTTTCACATACAACTTTGGCACAGTAAAACTACTCACACACTTCTTGAGAATTATCATTGACATAAACTTGACAGAAACAATCACTTATATGCACATCTGATAGAATTTCACATCCAAATCCATTCCATTGATCTGCAGGTGCACAAGCCATCTAGAACAAGTGGGAGATTCTAGGTTCAGCGATACCAGATTAGTATAGAGCTGAGGTCGGCAACCTCTGGCAAGGTAAGCATCCTGGCGGGCTGGGCCAGTTTGTTTACCTGCCGCATCCACAGGTTTGGCTGATTGCGGCTTCCACTGACTGTGGTTCACCGCTCCAGGCCAAATGGGAGCTGCAGAAAGTGGCGCGGGTCAAGGGATGTGCTGGCCGTGGCTTCCCGACGCCCCCATTGGCCTGGAGCAGTGAACTGCGGCCAGTGGGAGCCGCGATTGGTCAAACCTACAGACACAGCAGGTAAACTAACTGGCCCAGTCTGCCAGGATGCTTACCCTGGCAAGCTGCGTGCCAGAGGTTGCCGACCCCTGGTATAGAGAAAAGCTATTATGTGTGACGATGCATCTGTAAAATAAAATAAAGCTGAATTCACTCCTCAAAATTAGTACCTCACCTCCACAACTGGTTAAGGATTTATTTAGATTAGTAAATTCTAAATCATGTCATTCATAAGGGAATAGGTTTATGTGAGTCCAAGCATGACAAACATTTTTTTCTAATAGGGCTAAATCAGATACCTCTAATAAAAGTAAAACTATACTTGAAGGTTATATTAGATTATTGAGTTTTAAATATAGGTTCTTTTTTCAAATTAAATATATTGTGGCAAATTTTGTGCACATGTAAACATGTGAAGTCCATATGACTCAAGTACAGCCTTAACAGAGAAGAAATTGTTATATTGTGTAAAATCAGTAGTATATTTTTGACCCATATTTACATCCTGTCTATTTCCACAGAAACTGATTTACTCTCTCTTCTAAAAGCATATAAATATGAGGAGGCTATTACTCAGAATTGCAAAGAAAATAATCTGTCACAGTTTTACTCAGGTTATAATCCTGTCCATCATTTGAGGGCAGTGCATTTCCCATGAAAAGATAATGGAGATTCCCTGAACTTGATTTTAGAGAACTTTCCTGTTACTACTAGATATCTGATGATCTTACTTGTCAACTTGGGTAGACAAATGCTCAGAATTGATTCTAATCTATAAGTATAGGGAAAGGACAAGGAAGACTGAAAGCTCAAAAAAATCTCAAAATTAGCTTGCTGAAAAATAATATTTGTTTCATATGAAAATGTAAAGTCCATTGTATTCCTGAGTTTGAAGTAATTGAAATCCATAAATCTTGCATTGTTGAAAACCATACATTTGCATTGACTGGAAACTAAAATTGATGTTAAAATATTTCTATATTTAAAAAAAATGACAAGTTACTGTTTGCAAGTGTTAAATACACATTAGTATATAACAATGTTGTTACCAGATTTGACCATTATTTTAGGGTACACTTATTTATTAGGGTTACCATCCTGGGAGAAGGGGGCTCTGTAATTCTATCAATGTACTGCTTGTGTCACTTGTTTTCATATGGAGCTCTACTTCTCCCTTCTGCAAGTCCCCTCCCAATGGAGCTATCCTGCAGGACCTAAGTTCCCCAGGGAAGGGTTCCTCCAGCCCCAGAAGCAGATGAACACACACACGCTCACACATACACTAACAGAGCAAGTCTGGGTGGACCGGGTCAATCAGCACTCTCAAGCTGACCCCTTATATGTCTCTGGACTCAGTGGGCTGGGTAAAGCAGGATTTCCAAGCTGCCACCCTTATATGTCCCTGGGCTCAATCGGCTGGGCCAAGCAGCACTTCTGAGCTGCCACCCTTATATGCCACAGGCACTCCACCGGAATAGAGTAAGCTTGAGGAGGTTCGGTTGAACAGCACTTCCAGACTGCTGCCCTTATATGCCCCTGGACCGAGCAGACTGGGTCAAGCAGCACTTTCAAGCTGCCACCCTCGTATATCACAGGTTCAGAACGTCTCTACCCCCACTTTCACATTACAGTTGTTTGGGTAGTAACCCACTTGATGAGCAAACCTCACACTATTTTTGGGTGCGACAGGGATCTTTAGCATAGGTAAGAGGAGCATTGCTGCAGAGTATATGGGGAAGCCAAAAACACAAAAGAGTAAAGTTCAGAGAGAGAGGGAGAGAAGCAACCAGCTTAACCTAATAAGAACATAAGAATGATCATACTGGGGTCAGACCAAAGGTCCATCCAGCCCAGTATGCTGTCTACCAACAGTGACCAATTCCAGATGTCCCAGAGGTAATGATCAAGTGGTCTCTCTCCTGCCATCAATCTCCACCCTCTAACAAACAGAAGCTAGGGACACATTCCTTACCCATCCCGGCTAATAGCCATTAATGGACTTAACCTCCATGAATTTATCTAAAAGAGAACTCTTTTAAACCCTGTTATAGTCCTAGCCTTCACAACATCCTCAGGCTAGGATTTCCACAGGTTGACTGTGTGCTGTGTGAAGAAGAATTTCATTTTATTTGTTTTAAACCTGCTGCCCATTAATTTCATTTGGTGGCCCCTAGTTCTTATAGTATGGGAACAAGTGAATAACATTTCCTTATTCACCTTCTCCGCACATCTCATGATTTTATATACATCTATCACAGGGCTCAGCAATCTCTGGCACCCGGCTCGCCAGGGTAAGCACCCTGCTGAGCCGGACCAGTTTGTTTACCTGCTACATCAGCAGGTTCGGCGGACCACGGCTCGCGCTGGCCACAGTTCACTGTCCCAAGCCAACGGGGGTGACGGGAAGCCATGGCCAGCATATCTCTCACCTGCACCGCTTCCTGCCACTCCCAATGGCCTGGGACGATGAACCGCCGCCAGTGGGAGCCGCGATCCACTGAACCTGCAAACGCAGCAGGTAAACAAACTGTCCAGGCTCACCAGGGTGCTTACCCTGGTGAGCCGCATGCCAGAGGTTGCCGACCCCTTCTCTATCATATCCCCGCTTAGTCTCCTCTTTTCTGAGCGGAAAAGTCCTAGACTCTTTAATCTCTTCTCATATGGGACCCGTTCCAAACCCCTGATCATTTTTGTTGACCTTCTCTGAATCTTTTTTAATGTCAATATATATTTTTTGAGATGAGGAGAACATATCTGTACGCAGTACTCAAGATGTGGGCATACCATCAATCTATGTAAGGGCAATAAGATATTCTCCATCTTATTCTCTATCCCTTTTTGAATGATTCCTAATATCCTGTTGTTTTTTTGACTGCCGCTCCACACTGCATGGATGTCTTCAGAGAATTATCCACGATGACTCCAAGATCTTTTTCCTGATTGGTTGTAGCTAAATTAGCCCCCATCATATTGTATGTATAGTTGGGGTTATTTTTCCAATGTGCATTACTTTACATTTATCCACATTAAATTTCATTTGCCATTTTGTTGCCCAATCACTTAGTTTCCTGAGATCTTTTTGAAGTTCTTCACATTCTGCTTTGCTCTTAACTATCTTGAGCAATTTAGTAGTGTTCGCAAGCTTTGCCACCTCACTGTTTACCCCTTTCTCCAGATCATTTATGAATAAGTTGAATAGGATTGGTCTTAGGACTGACCCTTGGGAAACATCACTAGTTACCCCTCTCCATTCTGAAAATTTACCATTTATTCCTACCCTTTGTTCACTGTCTTTTAACCAGTTCTCAGTCAGTGAAAGGATCTTCCGTTTTATCCCATGACAACTTAATTTACGCAAGAGCCTCTGATGAAAGACCTTGTCAAATGCTTTCTCTAAATCTAAGTACACTATGTCCACTGGATCCCCGTTGTCCACATGTTTGTTGACCCCTTCAAAGAACTCAAATAAATTAGTAAGACATGATTCCCTTTATAGAAACCATGTTGACTTCTGCCCAACAATTTATGTTCTTCTATGAATCTGACAATTTTATTCTTTACTATTATTAGACTTACTGGTCTGAAATTGTCAGGATCACATCTACAGCCCTTTTAAATATTGGCGTTACATTAGCTGTCTTCCAGTCATTGGGTTCAGAAGCCAATTTAAAGGACAGGTTACAAACTGTAGTTAATAGTTCCTCAATTTCACATTTGAGTTCTTTCAGAACTCTTGGGTGAATGCCATCTGGTCCCGGCAACTTGTTACTGTTAAGTTTATCAATTAATTCCAAAACCTCCTCTAGTGACACTTCAATCTGTGACAATTTCTCTGATTTGTCACCTACAAAGGATGGCTCAGGTTTGGGAGTCTCCTTAACATCCTCAGCCATGAAGACTGAAGGAAAGAATTCATTTAGTTTCTCTGCAATGACTTTATCGTCTTTAAGTGTCCGTTTTGTACCTCGATTGTTCAGGGGCCCCACTGGTTGTTTAGCAGGCTTCCTGCTTCTGATATACTTAAAAAACATTTTGTTATTACCTCTTGAGTTTTTGGCTAGCTGTTCTTCAGACTCCTTTTTGGCTTTTCTTTTTACATTTTTATACTTAATTTGGCAGGGCTTATGCTCCTTTCTATTTACCTCACTGAGATTTGACTTCCACTTTTTAAAAGATGCCTTTTTATCTCTCAATGCTTCTTTTACATGGTTGTTAAGCCATGGTGGTTCTTTTTTAGTTCTTTTACTGTGCTTTTTAATTTGGGGTATATATTTAAGTTGGGCCTCTATTATGGTGTCTTTGAAAAGTGTCCATGACTCCGGTTCTTTTTGCAGATACAGACTAACATGGCTGCTAATCTGAAACTCTAATCACTGTACCTTTTAATTTCTGTTTAACTAACCTCCTCATTTTTGCATAGTTCCCCTTTCTGAAATTAAATGCCACAGTGTTGGGCTGTTGAGGTGTGCTTCCCACCAAAGGAATGTTAAATATTATTATATTTGGTCGCTATTTCCAAGCGGTACTGTTATAGTTACCTCTTGGACCAGCTCCTGTGCGCCACTCAGGACTAAATCGAGAATTGCCTCTCCCCTTGTGGGTTCCTGTACCAGCTGCTCCAAGAAGCAGACATTTAAAGTATAGAGAAATTTTGTCTCTGCATTTCATCCTGAGGTGACATGTACCCAGTCAATATAAGGATAATTGAAATCCCCCACTATGATTGAGTTATTTACTTTGATAGCCTCTCTAATCTCCCTTAACATTTCATCGTTACTATCACTGTCCTAGTCACATGGTCGATAATAGATCCCTACTGTTATATTCTTATTAGAGCACGGAATTGCTATCCATAGAGATTCTATGGAACATGTGAATTCATTTAAGATTATTGTTTCATTTGATTCTGCATTTTCCTTCACATATAGTGCCCTTCCCCTCTGCACCCCCCCACATGACCTGTTCTGTCCTTCCGATATATTTTGTACCCTGGAATGATTGGGTCTCATTGATTGTCCCCACTCCACCAGGTTTCTGTGATGCCTATTATATCAATATCCTCCTTTATCACAAGGCACTCAAGTTCACCCATCTTATTGTGTACAATTCTAGCATTTGTGTACAAGCACTTAAAAAACTTATCTCTGTTCATTTATCTGCCCTTTTCTGATGTAGCAGATTCTTTTTTTATGTGACTATTTCTCATCTGGTCTTGCCCATATTTCTTCCATCCTCTCTTCCTGGCTAAAACCTAGAGAATCTCTATCAATAAGAGAAGTCTCTGTCCGATCCATGTGCTCCTCTGGAGCAATCAGCTTTCCCCTAGCTCTTAGTTTAAAAACTGCTCTGTAACCCTTTTAATGTTAAGTGCCAGCAGTCTGGATCCACTTTGGTTTAGGGGGAGCCCATCTCTCCTGTATAGGCTCCCCCTATCCCAAAAGTTTCCCCAGTTCCTAATAAATCTAAACCCATCCTCTCTACACCATCGTCTCATACATGCATTGAGACTCTGAAGCTCTGCCTGCTTACCTGGCCCTGTGCATGGAACTGGAAGCATTTCTGAGAATGCCACCATAGAGGTCCTGGATTTCAGTCTCTTTCCTAGTAACAGTCTAAATTTGGCCTCTCCTACCCTTCCCTATGTCATTGGTACCTACATGTACCATGACCACCAGCTCCTCCCCAGCACTACACATAAGTCTATCTAGATGCCTCGAGAGATCTGCAACCTTCGCACCAGGCAGGCAAGTCACCATATGGTTCTCCTGGTCATCACAAACCCAACTATCTATGTTTCTAATGATCGAATCTCCCATCACTAACATCTGCCTTTTCCTAATGACTGGAGTTCCCTCCCCCGGAGAAGTAACCTCAGTGTGAGAGGATACCCCAACATCATCTGGAAGGAGGGTCCCAACTATGGGACGGTTTCCCTCTGTTCCCATTGACTGTTCTCCTTCCCTGAGCCTTTCATCCTCCTTAACAGCTCAGGCACTGTCTGACCGGAGGTGGGACAAATCTACAGTGTCCCAGAAAGCCTCATCAACATACTTCTCTGCCTCCCTTAGCTCCTCCAGTTCTGCCACCCTGGCCTCCAAAGCCTGTACACAGTCTCTGAGGGTCAGGAGCTCCTTGCACCAAATGCACACATACACCACCCACCCACAGGGCAGGTAATCCTACATGCTGTACTCAGCGCAGTAAACAAGATAGCCCCCACTCTGCTTCTGGGCTTCTGCCTGCATTATCTCCTACAGCTACCTAGGTTAATGACAGGGCTTTTGTTTAAATCAAGAAGTTTTGATTATAGTTCAGTTAAAAAGTTTTAATAGTGGCGAGTGTACATCGCCCTCTTCCCACTCGCCTTTCAAACTCCCTCTCGAAACTCCCTGTTAATGTCCCCTGGATGCTTGCTCACGGCTTTATAAAGCCCTGGCCTTCCTGATAGCCCCGCCTACTGACTAAGGCTCAGCCAATGAACAGAGGCTTTTAGATTTCAAACCTTGTTTAGAAGCTCACAGCTTCCAACTGCCGGACACAGCACACAGTCCTTCAAACAAACAAACAAACACACACACACACACACACACAAACACACAAACAGAGAAACACAAGCTCTGCACATAGCAAGTAACCCCCAAACACAAACACACACTACAGACAGCCACTTACCCCAAAGGTCCCATATTTGCTCCTACTTCAACTGGACTCCCTCTCGAAAACCCCTGTTAGCGGCCCGTGTTCACTGTTAGCAGCCCCTATTCTCACAATACCACAAAATTATTTATTAAATAATAGTGATAACCACACAGGGAGAGCCTAAACAAACATAACATTTGCATTAGTAGGGTTGCAAAAGTATACCTGATCAAACAAGCCAGGGTTAAAAAGTTATTCCTGAGGTAGAAAAGAAAACAGAGAAAGAGAGAGAGAGATGGGATCTCACCACTCCATGAAGCTTGAACTGGCTGGGGTTCCCAGGTGATGCTGGTTGCTCAGGGTCCTGAGTGCTGGAGACAAGCTGAGCTCCCAGTATGATCAGTCAGGAGAAGATAAGGTCCCAGTGGAACTGATACAGAGTTTGTATCCAGGCCTCAGAACACTTACTTGATTGTGGGTAGGGGGTAGGAAACACCAATGGTTCAAGGGAGAACACTAGATTTGTTTATGGGTAAACTGGTGACGCAAGGGTTTTCTTTAGACTAGACAATAGGAACTGATCATTCCTGGCTATTAGTTTTGTTCCTTCAAGAGAGCTCACAATGCAATTAAGCAGTTTCAGTATTTTGGATATCAATCAAGGATTCATTACTAGAATTGATATGATAATTGCTGAGCTGGGTGTGTGCAGGCATAGGTTCCTTAACATCTGGAGGAGAGATTCCCCATCATGTAGTGCTTCCCGGCTTTTCTGGTCCCAGAGTTCCATGTGATTCTTGCCTTGGAATCTCTGTTCTCCATTCTGTATGCTAATAGAAATGCATCACTGTCCCATCTTTGATGCAGATGAGGTTAGGGGAGTTGTCTTAATCCTATCACCCTTGTCAGAAGGGGTTTAGGTGAATCTCCCACTGCCTTTTTATTGCTTTCTGTAAGTCTTTCCTCTGATCGGTTTGGTTCAAGCAGAGACTGGGGGCGGGGGAGGGGTGTCCTTCATGAGTTAGACAGGCTGGATACTGCTCTCTGGTTCCCCAAAAACACAGAGCTGACTGGTATCAATATTTGCATTTTTTTAGTTCAGTACATTTTGTTTTGTATTAATTCCTCACCAATTTCCAGCTCATTGACAAGCACAAGGGAAAATATCAGAATCATTATAAAATTAGTTAAATCACTGAATCTTAGTTGTTCATGATGGGAGCATGTATATAAAACAGCAATCAGTTAAATTGCAAATATGTTTTGCATGGAGAGTGCAATTTTTTGGCTTGCCTATGTGAACTGATTTTGGAACATATGTAACTAAATGCCATCCTAACTGATTGCTATTCCTGACTTACCAATTGCTATTACATGTATTTTGTTAATTATTAGTCTTGTTATTAGCCACTGAGCTCTTGTATAAAAATGAACCTAATGCCTCCCCCTTTCTGAGAATAATCCATCAAAATAATATACTTTTCACAGACTTAACAGTTTTCCATGCTGATATATTTTTTTCAGGCCCTTAAGGGATTCATTTCTCAATAGTGTTACCAGGCACTACAGTAACTTATTGACTTATTTTCCCATCAAATATTGTTCTATGCCTACATGGTGTTTTTTATTTGTTATTGTCTAGAAGATGCAGAACTGACCTGCCTGCTCAATGTACAGGATCCATGCCTGCAAGCACTAAGACTCTGTAAGACTTATCACTGTGCCTTTACTTGTCAAATCAGCAGCCTCATCTGCAGAAATGCATTCTGACTGAGTAAGCCGCAGGTAGACAATGCTTAATTCTCCATTACAAAATCTTCCAGGAATGCAGGAGAGATTCTGCTGGAGGGCATCCATCCTGTCAGTACCCTATTATCCTAACACACCATTTACTCTGTTACTGGTTTCAGTTAGCCTTATTCAGTCTGATAATCATATTAGAAGTTTCCCTTGTGTATCACTGTGGACCAGTTCACAGACTATTTATGTTCAACTCTTAGTACAAGACCCAATGTATTTGCCTCTTTTTACCCTCATGCTGCTCTTCATTGTCTACCTATGAAGAAATACAGTTTAGGAGCTTTTCCTATGGTTAATTGAGCTATTTCAGTTGCATTTTTTAAGGTGTTTATGTATGTGTGCATAATTAAGTAAATAAAAGGAGAAACAAGTATTGATTAGGAAGAGATTATTATCATTAGTTACATTTTCATGGCTGAGAAATACATTTTTGTCTTCCTATTGGTAAGGTATAAAACATAAACAATATTTTAACTAAACTGATGCTTTGAAAATAAAGAAAATAAAAATAGAAAATTAAAAAAATACCAATTGAATTTCACAACATAAATTGTTTTCTTCTGAAGTTGGTTATTATCATTGGCACACATTTCATAGAACCAAATCATTGATTCTGCACATCTTGCAAACACAAGCAGATCTTTCTGTAAAAAAAACTACTCTTCTTAACCCTTAAAGAAAGGATTCCTTTAATATTCACTTTTTGAACATGTTGTTATATAGGTTGACGATACTTTTCAGTATATTTCATTTAGAATTTTTTAATGAAAATTTGCAGTTTTTAAAAGTATGTTGGTGATATAAACTCATGTTTCCAAAATCCAGCATGATTCTAATTGTACCTTACTGAATCCAGGGAAAGGAATGAGGCTTTGGAAAGTTCAACTGGGATTTTGAGAAGGACTAAAGGACAGTTAAGTCTCTGGCTTTGGTTGAAATTCAATGAGAGTTAGGTACCTCTAACACCCTTTTGAAAATTCCAGACTTTAATTTGTGAAAACATTTTTAATGTTCAATGAGATATGGTAGGTGAGATATTATCTTTTACTGAACCAACTTCTGTTGGTGAGAGAGACGAGCTTTTGAACTTACACAAAGCTTTTCTTCAAGTCTGGGAAATGTACTCAGAATGTCACAACTAAATACAAGGTGGAATAAATTTTTTAGTATAAGTAAGCACATATTTCAAGAAATCATTCAAGGTGTAGTGGACTGTTAATACCCCTTCAGTCATAGGGGCAAAAGGGTGGAGGTTGTTAGTGGGTTATAGTTTGTTGTAATAAGCCTTAAATCCAGTGTCTCTATTCAGTCCATGGTTTTTAGTGTCCAGCAAAGTTATGAATTTAAGCTCTTAGGCTTGTCTTTTTGAAATCTTTGTGCAGATTTCCTTTGAGGATGAGGACTAAGAGATCATCTGTCCAGTGGCAGAAAATATTGTTGATATATCCCGTATATCAATGGCTCTGTGGTGAATTTGTCCAGTAATTCTTTCTGAAGCTGGCACATGAAGAGGTTGGCATACAGGAGAACTATCTTAGTACCCATAGCTGTTCTCATAATTTAGACAAAGTGTTTGTTGTTGAATGTAAAATTGTTATATATGAGGATGAAATGGATAAATTTGGCAATGTCTTTGGGGTGGATATCTGAGTGTTGTCCATTACCTTGTAGATATTTGAGGCAGGCAACAATGCCATTGTTGTTGAGAGATGTTGTTGTATAGGGAGTCTACATTCATGACGGCAAGGAAGATTTTCTGAGGGAGGTTGTTAATGTTGCAGAGTTTCTGGAGGAAGTAAGTTGTGTCCTGGGGGAACCTGGCCCTCTGTATGGTGAGTTGTTTGAAGATGGTTTCTATGAGTCGCAATATTCCTTCAGAAGATGTCATGACCAGATATGATACATCTGCCTAGGTTCCCTGCTTTGTTTATCTTAGGAAGCATGAAGAAGGTCCCTGGGGTGAGTTTGTAGGGTATGAGGTGGTAGAATTTCTCTGCAAGTTGTTTGGGGAAGGATTTGATGATGTTCTTAAATTCCTTGGTGAACTGTGGTATGGGGTCTTCTTTACGTTCTAGATAGTAGGTGGTCTTGAAAAATTGTCATCAGGCCCCATGAACAGTGTCATGGTGGTTGAGGATCATGAATGGCACCTCCTTGTCTCATGGTTTGATTGCTATCTGGTGGTTGTATTTCAGGGACTGTATGGCTGTCCTCTCAGCAGTGGAGACATTGTAGCAGATGTGATGTTTGTTATGGATTTCACAGTCTTTTTCTTTTTCCCTGAAGCAATTGATATAATGATCAGAGTGTGATTTCATACACTGGGAAGTTTCCAGGCAGATGATTTGTTTTTCTTATGACTGTTGGTGGGGTTGTGATTATTGTGGATGGTGGTGTAATTGTTATGAAAAAAAAAAGCTTTATGGTGGAGTTGGTGGAAGAATTGTTCCAGTTTATCCACGTTAGTCTGGTATCAAGTTCTGTAGGGGGACACAAGTTCAATCCCTTGAGGAATACAGCTAATTCAGCTCCAGTTAGGGAAAGTCTTGATAAATTTATGATGTTGCAGTGTTGTGTAGCATCAATATGGTGGACCAGACGCATGGTTTATCTTGGAGATGGTGTTCTGTGGGTTATGGAGCTGTTGTAGGTGGTTCAACTTTTTGTTTTCGTATTGGATAGCTATCTTCAGGGGGTTTTATCATCAGGGTTTTGTGTTTCTTTCATGATTTCCACATAGGTTTCCTGATTTTTTTTTCCCACTGTATGAGAGCATGTGATAATTCCTTGTTTGAGATGATCCCTTCTGGAGTACGTGAGGTACAGTAAGTGGTCCCTCAGTTTTTCTGAAGTCCTTCTGCAGAGCTGTTCAGCATCTTTGGAAATGTATGTAGTGGTCAGAGGTTTATAGATGGTGAGACGTGGGGATGATGTTTTGTTTCTTGGATTTGCTTAGGAAGTAGATGTCTCTGTTGAGTTTTTCTTTCTTTTTTTTCAAGTTGTGGTGTTTCCATTTCAGATGGCAAAATTCAGTATCTTCAACTGTTGTATGCAGTGTTGTTTTAGCCATATGGTTCCAGGATATTACAGAGACAAGATGGATGAACTATCTCTTACTAGACCAATTTCTGTTGGTGAGACAGACATGATGTAGAGCTTAAACCGAGCTCTTCTTCAGCTACAGGAAACGTACACAGAATGTCACAGCTAAATACAAGGTGGAACAGATTGTTTATCATAAGTAAACACATATTCCAAGCTGTGTGTACATGCAGCAGCCTATAAAGCTCTATGCAAATGCTCTAGAAACCCACCTGGGAACCAGCAAGGGGAGGGTTCCTTGAGCACCTGTGCAGCCCTCATCACCAGTCCTACCCTAGGGCCCACACTCCCAGCTGGATTCCCCCTCTCTCCCTGACCCCAACCCTCTGCTCCAGCCCTGAGCCCCTCATCCCTGGCCTCATCCCAGAGTCCACACCCCAAGCCAGAGCTATCACACCTCTGCACCCCAACCCTTTGCCCCAGCCCTGAATCCCATCCCACACTTGGAACCCCTCAGTCCCACCCCCACCACATGAATTTTGTTATGTGCATCAGTATGAAGGTCAGGTGTCACACAACACCTCCATATGCACATGTGCACATAACAAAATTCATTCTGCACATGGGTAGGAAAAATCAGAGGGAACACTGATTCCAAGGTGCCATTCAAGGTGAAGTAGCCCATTTACACTCCTCCAGTCACAAGGGGTGGGCAGTGTGAAGAAGGGAAAAAACAAATGTTCAGTTGCTTTTTTTCATAATTCATTTTTAAGTAGCCTTAAAGTAATAAAGAGGATAGAAATATTAATCATTCAAATGTTAGGTATACTTTCTTTTTTCTGCTGTTGAACATTGTATGATTTTCTTAATATGCTGATAGTAGGTCAAACTCTTTATAGAGTTTAAAATGTATAGAATATTTATAATTTATTTGAGATGGTGAGCTTTTAAAACTGGGTCTGATCCTGCAACCCTTGTTTATGTGAGTCATCCTAATTGAAGAAATCATAGAAATATAGGGCTGGAAGGGACCTCAGGATATCATCTAATTCATACCTCTGTGCTGATGAATCCCATCCCTGACAGGTGTGTGTATAATCTGTTCTTAAAACAACTCCAATGTTGGGAATTCCCTTGGGAGCCTATTCCCAAATTTTAATATTCATATAGTTATAAATTTTTCATGATATCTAAATATCTAATCTAAATCTCCATTGCTGCACATTAAGCCCATTCCTCCTTATTCTGCCTTCAATGGACATGGAAAACAACTGATCCCCATCCTGTTTATAAAAGCCTTAAACATGTTTGAAGACATCAGATCCTTCCTTGGTCTTCTTTTCTCAAGACTAAATATGCCCGGCTTTTTTTCTAACCTTTCCTCATAAGTCAGGTTTTTCTACGCCTTTTGTTGTTGTTGTTGCTCTCTCTGCATTCTCTCCAGTTTGTCCACATATTTCTTAAAGTATGGCATCCAGAACTGGACCTAGTACTCCAGCAGAGACCTCACTCGTACCAAGTAGAGCAGAACAATTACCTCCGGTGTTTACAAATGACACTTTTGTTAACACACTCCAGAGTCATATTTGAGTTTTTTTGCAACTGTATCACACTGACTAATATTCAATTCATATCCACTGTCAGCCCCAGATCCTTTTCTGTAGTACTACTGCCTCACCAGTTAGTCCCCATTTTCTATTTGTGCATTTCATTTTTCTTTCCCAAGTGTAGCACTTTCAATTTGCCTTCATTGAATTTCATCTTGTTGATTTCATATTAATTTTCCAATTTATTACTGCCCTTTTGACTTCTAATCCTGTTTTCCAAAGTGAAATGCCTCCCAGCTTGATTTCATCCACACATTTTATAAGCAGACTCTCTACTCCTTTAATAAAATCATCAATGAAGATATTGACTAACAATGGACCCAGAACAGTTCTCTGTACAACCCCACTAGCTACATCCTCAAAGTTTGACAGTGAATCATTGATAACTAATCTTTGATTATGGTTTTTCAACCAATTCTTCATCCACCTTATAGTAATTTCATGGAATCCAATGAGCAGTTAGGGTTGGGAACCCTTTCTTCTCATCCCCTGCTGAGGCCTCTAACAATTCCTTTGTATTTTTTTATCTAGTTCCGTTTCAAAGCAAGGTTGATTAGCCCTTAAGGAACTATTATTGAATATCAGCAGGGTCAACATGGACAGTAAGTGCCGTGGAAGGCTAGTGTGAGGTGGATACATATCCTAGCTTGCCATGAACTAAATGTTTGTGTAGACAAGCCATCAGTCAGGGTGTGAGATCTCTTCCTCCCCTTCATGCCCCCATCACAGATCTCCAAGTTCCAAAGCCCTATTTAAATCTTCTCTTGCTGAACTTCTTATTAGCCCTGATAGAAACCATCCATCCAATATCCTAAAACCCATTAACATGGTTCTGGTAACCTGATATCTTTGTGTAAAGTTTCAATGAAATTGAAAAAAAAATGTTCCTATTTTCACCTTTTATAATTTTCATTTTTTTGTATAAAAACAATTAATTTAGTTTTGAAAAGTCATTTGAAAATGAAAAATCAAAACCTTCCATTCTGAAAATGTTGAAATGGGATATTTTGACATTAACAAAATGCTTAGTTTATTTTACTCTAAACTTCATTGTGTTAAAATTGACAAGTTTTTCTAAAAGCAGCAAAGAATCCTGTGGCACCTTATAGACTAACAGACGTTTTGGATCATGAGCTTTCGTAGGTGAATACCCACTTCGTCAGATGCATGGTATCAAGTATCAGAGGGGTAGCCGTGTTAGTCTGGATCTGTTAGACTATAAGGTGCCACAGGATTCTTTGCTGCTTTTACAGATCCAGACTAACACAGCTACCCCTCTGATACAAGTTTTTCTAAACATTTTGATTTCTATCAAAAGCATGTTTATAATGTATTTGTTTATTTATTTTTGATGAAAAACTGTTGTGATCAAAATTTCTAACCAGATCTATTCTGGGATTGAGACATGCAAATTAACTGGATGTGAAGTACACAAACAAACTGTGATGGCTGATTCAGTTACCTCTAATGATTGCCTTCTGCACCAAAGGCATGCTCTGTGGAAATCTGGCTTTTTCTAATGTTCTAGAAAAAATCAATAGTGTTCTTCCCAGCAATGCTTAGAACGTTACCTGAAATGTTGGAATTGCCCTCAAATTAAGTATTAGTCCTCACTTCACTTAACTCATGTAAAAAAACCAACCCTAAATTATGTAGGTTACTCTCAAGTAGTGGACATGTAACTTCAAGACTTTCCTTCACCTGCATAATTTTAAGCAAGTGAGCAGACCCACTCAGTTCAATAGGACCATTCACATGCTTAGAATAAAGGCAATTTCTGGTGACTCAGGGGAAGATAAGGCAGCAAAGGATGTGTGTGTTGCTTTGGGCCAAATTCTGCTTTCAGTTCCATGAGTATATATCCCCGGATACCTCTACTGACTTTACTAAAGTTATTCTGCATTTACACCAGTAGACATGAGTATAGAATTTTACCCCAGGTACATTAGACATCAGTAACATGACCAAACCATATCCCTGGACCCTAATCTACCCCACCAGAAAAGGTTAAAAATTAAAAATAGAATTATGTTGTCTTGTCTGAGAAGCTACTCCCCAAACTGGGTAATGTTTCTGGAGTTTCCCTTAGATAGAAAAGATTCAAAAGATATTGGAATGACTACATTTCTTAAGCAAGAATCATGTTTTTCATAGAAGGATATTTTGTATAAGCTCAGATGTGTATCTAGTAAACAAGAAGGAATTAGCAAGGAAGATAAATGGGTTCTCTAAATACAATGTTACGTGGAAGTCCATTGGAAAGCATGGATCTAAGTGATAGCTAAGCGAGTCCTGGGATATTCAATATAAAAAATTTAATACTTCTATTATGTTGAACAGTTCAGTCAAGATGTTCTAATGTTTTGAAAAATAAATGAGAGGAAAATAAGCAGTCAGGTCTCATACCTCTGTGGATCTGAGGACTTAACACAGTCTTGCAGCTGGGTTTCTGTAATGAATGGCAATTAGTTTAATAAACTGGGGAGCAAAACGAAACCATTGAAGGATAGAAAATAAGTAGTCCCATTCAACTTGAGCAAATGCTTTTCCTGTGTTAATAGAACACTCTGCTGCAGGGAAGAAAATCTGCTGGCTAAATGAATAATATGGCTAAGGTATCAGTACAGAATCTGTGTTTAAGTTTAATAAATCTGACCTAAGAATGAGAGATAATATAGTGAAATTACAAGTTTGATTCTAGAGGCTAAGACTTAAACTAATAGCATGAAATGATAATTAGCAAGAGAAACAGGGTGATCGATGGCACAAATGAGCACTTCCCTTAGTCTGGATTTGGAATTAAAGTAATCATTGCTTCAGTGATGGGACCTAGGGCAATTTTTCAATTCAAAAGCTTTAAACAACAATTTAAATGTTGGAGTCCTAGCATTTTCCTAATATAACCAGTTGTAACTAACAGAGTAACTTATTTATAATTATTTGGTCAGACGGGGTTTCGATGATGAATCCTCTTTAAAAGGGACTTGCTCTCTCATATGATTTTAAATATATATTTGTTTAAATAACACTGTATTGACCAAGGGCTTGATTCAAAATGGCTTCAGTAATTTTATGGTCCACAAGTAAATCAAGTTAAGTGATTAGTTCACTATTCAGTTCTTTCTTCTTCTTCTTCTTCTTTTTTGCAGAAAAGTATCTGAACAATCCAGTAAGAACCAAATGTTAGTATCTGATAGCAAATATTAATCCCTTTAGTCTTTTCTTTCTGTATATTTGATTGATTTATCTATCAAGTATTCTTTAGAATTCTGATGATATTACCAATAGTATGTCTGAATTCTGAGACCCAAACACTGGCCCTTGACCGATATTCAGGAATTTTATGCATTAGACCAGGATCAGCAACCTTTGACATGTGGCTCACCAGGGTAAGTACACTGGCAGGCCCGGCTGGTTTCTTTACCTGCCGCATTGGCAGGTTCAACTGATTGCAGCTCCCACTGGCCGCAGTTCGCCGCTCCAGGCCAATGGGGGCTGCAGAAAGTGGCACGGGCCGAGGGATGTGCTGGCCACCGCTTCCCGTTGCCCCCATTGGCCTGGAGCGGTGAACTGCGGCCAGTGGGAGCCATGATTGGCCGAATCTGCAGACGTGACAGGTAAACAAACTGGCCCAGGCCGCCAGGGTGCTTACCCTGGCGAGCCGTGAACCAGAGGTTACCGATCCCTGCATTAGACTGTATCTAATATTCCTGGGCACCTCTGTGTCCATAGAACTACAAATAGTCTGATAAACCATACTTTAATATACATAATATTGCTTACATAAGCATGTATAAACATGGGAAACTGATAAGGGATGATTGTCACAGCAGATAGGGATGATTGATTATGGAGGAAGAAGGACCCACTGAAATATTTTATCTTGAATATCTGGTCCTCTTAGAAGTAAATGATTATGCCTTCACACATAAATTAGGTAAACCAAGAATGTATAGAAATGACATCAGACCGTATGTTCTTTTGGCAAAGAGGGTTTATTTGTCTAAAACCCTATATAATGACACTGGTATGGGAACTTAGTTGGGGAATGAAACTGTGTGTCCCTCCAGATACAGTGAAGAAGAGATCTGAAACAAAGGGTCATAATATATCTATTCTTTTTATATTCTGTATCATGCTTCACTAATCTCTGATTGATAAACTTTGATTAAATAATTTCAATTGAGCCTGTTATTCAACAATCTTGAGTGATCATTAACTCAGACACACAACACAAGGACTCAGAGGTATATGTCTGAGTTACATTGCCTCCCAAGGCTACTCCTGGATCATTGAAGGTCTCATAGCATGTGTTGCTCAGGACTAAAATCAGAATCTTGACTAATATGTCTTTGGGCTGGGAGATGACAATAACCAGTTAAAGCTAACTTCTTCTCTAAGATATGCATACACAACTCCCAGTGCTGCACATGTGTGTATCTCAGGGTAGAATTGGCTATACATGTTTGCTGAAAAGAGCAACTTTTTTTTTAAATCATTTGATAGAGAACAGATTGCTTCAGAAACCATTCTCCAGATAACTTTTCTGAGTCAGTTTCTGACAAATGAATCTCTTGGAGAAATGCTACAGAGCATTTAGTTCATTTTTGAAATGTAAGGGCTTTTGTCCCCCTAGTAATGGCAGTCTTTAGCCCTTCAAATTTTCGAGAAAGAAAATATTTATATTGTGAATATGTATTGTAGCAGAAAAAGTCTGCCTGATAAAAACAGAAAGAATAATGAAAAGGTACAATATTTGAGGAAAGGGAATAACCATGATAAAGTACAAAAATCAATGAAAGGGAACATCCATGAAGAAAAGAAACAGTTGTAAACAAAGAAATAGCCACACGAGGAACAATAGGAGTAACAGGAAAACAGACATCAGAAGAAACAATACTTAAGGAGCAGAAAATCATGAAAAAATGGCATTTTTAACCCATAAATGTGAGGAAGGTTATCAAAGCTACCAGTATACAAATATTTTTTGTTAATTAGATAGATTTTTAGATAGCGCGTTGTTGTTAATTATATCAAGTTAAATTTCCACTGAGACTGCAACAGCTGTTTAACAAGCTATTATAACTCTTGTAAAATGTTTAATCCCTTTTTGAAGCCTGCTAAACTCCTGGGCCTCACTAATATTTTGTTGCAATGAGTTCCACAGTTTAAATGTGCATTGCATGCAAAAAAGTGATACCTTTTGTTAGTTCTAATTTTTCAATATTTGGGTTTCATTGAAAACCCTACTTTGGGGTCAAATTAAGAAAAATATGAAGGATATTCCCCTGCTTCTCAGGGGAAAGGGCATCACTGGGACAGAAACCAACCTGGATCTGTGCTTGATGGGTTTCCTTGTGACTGTAGGAAATCATGATACTGAAACACCATATGTAACCATATAGCTCATTCAGCACTTATCAAGGTCAGTTTCCTAATACTGCAAGGTGTAACTAATAGAGTAACCTATTTATAATGATTTGGTCATGAGGCATTTGATGATGAATCCTCTTTAAAAGGGACTGCCTCCCAAATACTCCCTCAGTAAACGGAGGAAAGTAAGTCTGGCAGGAGCATATTGAAAAACATCCCCCAAAGCCAGACAAAGGTACAAATATATAGAAGAGGACTTGTTGAGAGTTGGGGGGCAAGTCTTGATGTCCTTGTGTGTTGGTGGCTGCTTTTATCCAGGGTTCTCAAAACACTTTACAAACACTAATTTCCCCCTGTGATCTGTAGGTACATTATGTGTCATTATCACAGATAAATGAGGGGGAAAGAGAGAGAGAGAGGTTAAGTAAGTTGTCCAAGATGATGCAATAGGTTAGAAATGTGATGCATTTGTAGGACTGGAGTAGAAAAGTGGTGTGACTTGCGGGGGTACACTGAATTGAGATTTTCACCATGGCTTTCCTCAGACTTTTCCATGACAAACCTCCAGCTCTGGAAAATTCCTGGATTACCTAAATTAAAGCATTAGATATCACAAAAACAGCAGGATTTTGGATTAGGGTAGAATAGCAGTCTCAGGTCAGATCCCCTGTAGTCACTCTCCCTCTTCCCTGATCTGGGTGTTCTTTCTATCTACTTACCTACTTCCTATAAGAACAGTTTCTGTGATGAGCTTATGGTTGAAGTTCTGGACAGAGCCAACAAGCAGGTCCAGTATCAATAACAGAGGAACTTGCAGTTGGAGGAAAGGCATGCTGCAGGGCAGGACAAGAGGCTCAGGTTGGCTGCACATCTTGAAGACAGGGTTTCAGCTTGGTAATAGGCACTTGCTTCACAATTTCTGGAACAGGAACTGTAGTTAAGGGAGAAGGGCAGCAGGGCCGACCCACAATATTTTGGCACCGGAGGTGGGGAGCTCAAATGACACTCCCATGCCCCCTCACTTGGGCCAAAACTTTGAAAGATCTCAATTCTGCCTTCTACCTGTTCTACTTCTCTCATGGTATTGCTCTGCTACCTACCCCAATAAAGGAGAACTAACAACTTAAATGCCTTGTTCAAAAATTTTAAGTAACACTTAACTTTCAAACGCTTGAATAGCACATGTAACTTTTCTTGTCTGCATAATAAACAGTGGCATTTTTATCTGTTTCAATAATCAAAGTGGTGCTTCCCGTGCCTTCTTGGTTGCAAAGATTTGAACTGCTTCCTGCTGAAGGTTCACAGTCTGGGCCCGCTCATGCTCTATTGAGATGGTTGCAAGGCCACCAGTCTCTCCTGTGTCATCGTGGAGCGTAGATGTGTTTTTATTAACTTCAGCGTGGAGAAGCTGCATTCTCCACTGGCAACAATTAGAGGAAGTGTTAGAAGTATGTGCAGAGCAACAAAAGCATTTGGAAAGAGGGTGGTCATCTTATTTGTGCACATATATTCCAGAATAGTCTTTGGAGTTGATCCTGCTGACATGTATTTTGAAAGAACTTTCAGTTCATCACCTAAATCACTCGCATCAATATCGTGCATGTCATCATGTATCAACACTGTCTCTGGTGCTCTGCATTGCTGGCGTAGGTCTTCTTCAGGTATAGTAAGGAGTTTTGGAATATCATACAATGTCCCAATTATACTGCTGTATTCCTTGAGCTGCATGAAATGTTCTTCAACTGACTGTATTGCACAATCTAGCACCTGGTTAAAAAAATGAATTTTGAATTGTTGTTTGGGGTCTCTTATGGGATTATCCTATGCCTCATAATCAAAATGTCTTCTTCTTTGGTGACTCTTGTATTCCTGAATGGGTGGGAAAATAGTTTCAGTGTGAAGTTCCTCTGCCAACTTCTGTGCACTCTTCAGAACGTTTTAAAATCCCTCATCTGAGTGGTAAGACTGTAGGTATGACTTTACGTTGTTCAGTTGTTCCATTGCTATAGATATATCAAGGTCTACACCTTGGAATCTCTTGCTTACAACATTTGTTTCAAACAGTATGTCATGCCACAGCACTAAGCCACACAGAAATTTGAAGTTATATATGGTTCTGGTGAGTCCATTTCCCTCTGCCACTGTTCTCTCATGAACAGTTCCTGTCATAGCATTATCCTCCATAATGGCAACTATGGCATCATCTATCTTCCCAATTTGGTGTTTGATAGGCTTTATCACCTCCACTCGACTTTCCCATTATGTGGCACTCAGTGGTTTCAGTGTTAGAGAGAATGTTCCCAGATGTTGCTTCAAAATTTGCCATCAATGAGTTGATGCAGAGAAAAATACATAGATGCTTTGAATTACATTAGAAAATTCAGCAGCCTCACTAGAAGCTGATGCTGCATCACTGACGACCAAGTTCAATGAAAGAGAACATCATGGGACAAAAAAAGCTTGAGGGTTTAACTCTTGGATCCATGTCTGCATTCCTCTGTTCTTTCCTCTCATGTTGGCACCATTATTGTAGCCCTGACCTCTCATGTCAGCTATTGCAATTCCCATATCTTCCAGCTTTTTAAGAAGCATATTTGTCATACCAACTCCTGTAGTATCATCAATGTCAATAAATTCTAGAAAATGCTCTCTGACAGTCACCATTGCAAGGACATTTTCACTAGGTTCTGTTGTTGTTACAAAATGCACCATTAAAGTCATTTGTTCTGTTTGGCTCATATCAGGTGTGCAGTCCAGAATAACAAATTAATATCTTGCTGACTTCAGATCTGCCACAATCTTTTATTTGACTTTTGTTGACAACAATGGTATGATCTCATTTTGAATTGTTTTTCCAAGATAGTGGTGTGTGTATATTTCTTGGGTGGTGACTCTTCTTAGATGCTCCTGGAGTTCAGCATCAAACTTAGCCATCAGCTCCACAATTTTAAGAATGTTTCCATTGTTTGGCACATACAGCTGATCTGATGTGCCACATGGTTCTAGGTTTTAGATAGCAGGCATTCTCACAATGGCAATGAGCCTTTTCAGAATATTTTGCCAGTAAAGAGACTCTGCTGCAATCTTCTCTTAATGTTGATCATCTATGGTGGCCTTTAACTTTAGTCTCATCTTGAAAGCTTTCCACCTATGGAATTTTCTTTGGTGATTTGCTGCCTTCTCATGGCATGCCAAATTTCTAATCAGATTTTTCCAGTCCTTTGTTCCAGTAGAACCCAATGTGGCTGGAACATTAGTCTGGAAGAGTTTGCCAGAAAAACAGTATGCAGCATTCTGGATTTTTGAGTACATAAGCTATAGCCTCTCCACTTTGTCACCATTGGGGATTTCATGCCAGTAATGAGTTGGATGGAAACTTCTATTTTCATTGTCTTTGGGGAACATGAAGTTTTTCACTTGCTGTGGGCCATGCAGTACAAGGAAGTCCCTCAGGCTACTGCTCAAGTTGGTCCACAGTCCTGGATTATCTAGACCAGTGTTTCCCAATCTTGGGATGCTGCTTGTTGAGGGAAAGCCCCTAGTGGGCCGGGCCGGTTTGCTTACCTGCCACTTCTGCAGGTCCAGCCGATCGTGGCTCCCACTGGCCCTGGTTCACAGCTCCAGGCCAATGGGAGCTTCTGGAAGTGGCAGCCAGCATGTTCCTCGGCCCACGCCACTTCCAGCAGCTCCCATTGGCCTGGAGCAGTGAACTGCGGCCAGTGGGAACCGTGATTGGCCGGACCTGCAGACATGGCAGGTAAATAAACCGGCATAGCCCACCAGGGGCTTTCCTTAAACAAGTGGCATCGCAAGTTTGGGAAAGACTGATTTAGACTTAAGGAACTAAACTCAGCAGCAGCTGTTTCTTGCACCTCCATCACACTCTTCTCTGATCTACACTTTTCTCACAAATGTGCATGGTTACATCCATTTGAGATGGAGATATGGATGCTGAAGTAGCTGCCAGGTCACCTGCATTCTGACTAACTGGAAGATCAGGCATCTCCTCACCACTCACATCCTCACTGGGGCCAGAAGGCTCATCGTGAACATTTGTGTCTATGTATCTCAGGAGACCTCCTTCCTGCTTAGATAGAAAAGCTTCCTTTGCTTTCTTTCTTTTTCTAAATGCTGCCTCAGAGGAGAGTTTTCTTTTTTCACTCATGACTGCTGTTCTGTGCCAGCTATAATGGCTCTCAACACTCAATTGAAAGGGACAAATAAGCAGGCTGGTAGCAGGGCCTGAGTGAGGGAAGATATCAGTGTCTTAAGGGCCTAACTGGCTCCTACTACTTCAGTTGACTGCCTGTTCTCCTCAAGTGGGTTCATGGAAGCAGCAGGAAACAGGAACCTCCCTGAGAAGCTGGTATTAATCACTCCAGGCTCCTAGAGGTGCTAGAGCAGTATGTAAGAGGCTCCTCTTCTTCTCTGTCCACGCAGCTCCTGCTTCTTTCTGTTATTCCCTCTCACCTTTTCTCCTGCCTGCCTGTTATGTCTTTTGTGCCCTCCTTCCTCCAGCACAGCAGTCCTCCATCTTTGTGCATCTAGAGCAGAGAGAATACATATGCACCAGCAGCAGACACAATATTCTACACTCTGGGTCCTAGTGGTGCCTCCTCATAGTCTGACACCTGAAGTGGCCGCCTCAGTTCCCCTTATGGTAAGGCCTGCCCTGGAGGGCAGAGCTCAGCGGAAAGAGCGGTTTGATTGGCTTATATTGTTCATAACTACAAGACTAGCAGCTCCTGCTGCATCATGCACACCACGGGGTGAGTTCCCTCCACACTCTCCTGTGCTGCAGTTCAGAAGCTGCTTGGAAGACTCCATAGTTGGGTGGCACATGAAATTAGCCTCTCCCCCACCCATGAATGGCTGGGCAGGGCAACTTGGCTCCATGAAGCCTTTCGTAATGATCCCTCCCACATAGTGCATGCCTCCTCTCATCTGCCACAGTTCACATGCATGACAAACAGGGAATGAAGGGAAAGAACCAGTGGCTGAGGACATGCCATAGTAGAGTGTTTCTGTCTTGTACATGGTTTCACTGTTTGCACTTGTTCATGCAGTTTGTCTTTATAGTTTTGTTTTGTTTTGTTTTTTTGTCTTGTGTTATCAATATTTTGGTGTTGCAATTGCAGCTGGCTTGCCTGGCAATGGGTGAATCTTGTATTTTTCTAATACATGTTTAGAAATAAGGTGTTTTTTATTTAATCAAGAACTTTTATTGCTATCATCACTGTTTCATATCATAAGATGTGTATTCAAAAATACTAAAGGTAAACACGTGATCAGTGCGGAATTAGTAGACAGCTAAGAATCAGTATGCAAAGACTATCCCTAAATATAGTTATCTATAGCAATTCATACTCCAGTTACTTCCTTACATTACCCCATACTATGAATAATTCCCCTCCCCTCATTTCATAAGAGGTCTTGTCATTCATAAATACATTGTATGGCACTAATATCCACACTCCTTCCTAAGCACCTCAGCCTGCCCCACAATTAATGAGCCCCCATACCGACCCACCACAGCACATTAATACAGGTACTATTTAACAGGGGAGCAAAAGCATTTCTGACTTCTTTTGCTTGGGTGCATCTCTGACTTCTTTTGCTTGGGTGCATCCAGCTCCAGCTATGTTGTGTGCTTTCTGGCTGAGTGTTCTGATTCAGCAGCCCCCTGCTGTCATAGGTCCATTCAGGGAAATTGCTCACCTCTGATTTCACAAAGATTGTGAAGATCACAGCAAGTCACAGTAATGGAGACAGCATTGATGACACTGGCATCTAAACAGGTCTGTAAACATCTCCAATGGGATTTCTTTCTGCCAAAAGCACATTCAACAACCATTCTGCACCTGTGGAGGATGTATTTAAACAGTCTTTTTCCAGGGCCGCTGAAATCAGGGTACAGGTTCATAAGCCAAGGCAAAAGGAAGTATTCAGGTCCCTCAGAAGAAGGATGGAGACAATAATTTCATTTCTGACAATGTCATTTGGTGGGAATAGTGTCCCAGACTGCCCATGAATGTAGATTCCTGATCAGTGGAAAACCCCTGGATCCTGAACTTTTCCAGTTTAACTCACATAGACATTCATAAACTGGCCTCTATGTTCCACAAGGGCTTGCATAACATTGGACTAGTTCCCTTTGTGGTTTGTGCGCTCCTTGAAGATAAATGCAGGTGTTTCATTAATGGCTCCAGTGCAGTTTGGAAACCCCATTCTCTCAAAGCCAGTAATTACTTCAGCAATATCTTTTATGCCTGCCATTGTGGGGTAAACTACACCCCTGGTTGCCACAGAAACCTCCACCATCACTTAAGCCACAGTTGATTTTCCAACACCAAATTGCAATGGACCTGTAGCATTCTGGGATAACCAGATTCCAGATGGCTCTAGCAACCTGCTTTTGGATCAGCAGGGGTGGCCTCATGCATGTGTCTTTATCCTGGAATGATGGGACGAGTTGCACAGTCAAAGGACTATAGAAGCCACATTTCTGGTGGGTGTGTGGGGGAGTGTGAGAATATGGTTGGTTTGACTCAGGTTGTGTGCTGCAGTGTAGATACCAGAGCCCCAAATTCAAACCCAGGTTAGAAAACTCTTAGCCCAGAGTTAACAATCAGTATAGACCATCAAGCCCTGGGTTCTGTAACCCAGGGTCAGCTGACTCAATTCCCAGTAACCCTGCCTTTATATTGCAGTATACTGTGATAGACCCAGGCCAGTTGGGTACAGCAGAGTAGTAGAAGGAGATATACTGGCCACTGGATAAGCAGTTTTCTGTTCCCTGAGTGACCAATGCAGAGGCTGCTCTAGGCTAATGAGAACACCTGACTCTAATTAACCTGCTAAGAGTCAGGTGAGGCTGTTAAACACCTGACTCTAATTAAGGCCCCTCTGATGGTATAAAAGGGCTCACTGCAGTCAAGTCAAAAGGGAGCCAGAGGAGAGGAAGTACGTGAGAGGAACTGGGAACAAGAGGCGAGAAAGAAGCTGAGAGTGAGTAGGCATACTGCTGGAGGACTGAGAAGTACAAGCGTTATCAGACATCAGGAGGACAATCTGGTGGTGAGGACAAAGAAGGTGTTGGGAGGAGGCCATGGGAAGTAGCCCAGGGAATTGTAGTTGTCGCACAACTGTACCAGGAGGCACTCTAGACAGCAGCAGTCCACAGGGCCCTGGGCTGGAATGCAAAGTAGAGGGCGGGCCCAGGTTCCCCCCAGACCTCCCAACTCCTGATCAAACACAGGAGGAATTGACCTGGACCATGGCTTCTACCAGAGGGGAAGAACTCTGGGGGCTGTTTTCTGACCCACAGTGTGAATCTGTGAGGAGAGCAAATCTGCCAATAAGCGCTGGACCCACCAACGTAGAAGAGGAACTTTGTTACAATACATATACCCTTATTTAACTCAGATTAACTTTCCTGAATGAGCCTATATAGACAAGGACTAACTACACTTAAGAATCTGTCCCTATTATTTAGATAGGGACAGATTTATTTATTATTGAATAATAAAGTGATTCTTTCATATTTGTTGATATGAGATTTTTTTTGTTTTTGTTTTTCATTAAAAATATATTCTTTCTTTGTCGGGGAACTAAAATGTCAGGCCCACACAGAACCCAGTTCAGGAAGCACATGCCTAATTTAAGCACATGAATATTCCTATTGACTTCAGTGGGACTACTCAAGAGCTTAAAGTTAGAAGCATGTCAGGTACCAGCTGATCTGTCTACATTCAGCAAGTATTCTCTGTCCGGCTCTTCATCAATAGATGTCTTTACAAAGCTTTCATTACTTCCTAATTGCCAAACGTCTGGTCTTAGCTTTCCTTCCTGCATACAGATTTTAAAAGCAGCTCAGAATCTCAAGCATTGAAAAATCCTCATTGATTTCATCCTTTCCTCATTTATTATTTGACCTACTATTGCCCTAGTATTGCTTCTCCACCCCCGATATATGCGTTCTAGCCCTCTTATTTTCTCTAACCCCTTTGACTCTATTATTTTACTCAGCAATTTGACTGCCCTATTTTCCCTGCAATGTTAACTTACTACTTGCTTGTTCTGTTTTCCCTTCACAGATATGAGCATCAATCAGTTAAAACTGAACATCCCTGCACTTGCCGGGGAACTTGAACAGGAAGAAAAACATTCATTCATGGGAGAGAGCAGGCTTCAGACCATTGCCCATATTTCAGTAACAACCATACAGCAAAATCTCATACTAATGATATACATACTTTGACAGAACAATGGGTTTAAGCAGACGATAACTTCCCATGATATCTTACATGGCTTACTTTGTACAAAACATAACATAATTACATGACAGTGATGATTATGGGGGTTCCAAGGTGCTGCTTTGAGGTACAGAGTGCCACACTCACACTGGTCCATGTTGCTTTTTATCTTTCAGTATCCAACTCCTCTTGAACTACCTTCACAAATTTTTACTGTAGAGTGTCAGAAGGGGCACGGAGTTCCAGGTGCTTTATCTAGCTCCTGTTGCCTGCAGAATTATTTCTATGTACTTCATATATATAAATGTACCATATACAACATTCTTTACAAACTTAATAAAAAATAAGTTGAAATTTAATTGATTGTTCATCAGTTTTAGTTAAGTATCAGAGGGGTAGCCGTGTTAGTCTGGATCTGTAAAAGCAGCAAAGAATCCTGTGGCACTTTATAGACTAACAGATGTTTTGGAGCATGAGCTTTCGTGAGTGAATACCCACTTCGTCGGATGCATGTCCAAGTTTTAGTTAAGTTACACTTATGCTGCAGTATAGACCCATAGACTCATAGACTTTAGGGTCAGAAGGGACCAATATGATCATCTAGTCTGACCTCCTGCACAAAGCAGGCCACAGAACCCTACCCATCCACTTCTATAACAAGCCCCTAACCTATGTCCGAGTTATTGAAGTCTTCAAATTGTGGTTTGAAGACCTCAAGCTGCAGAGAATCCACCAGCAAGTGACCCATGCCCCACACTGCAGAGGAAGGCGAAAAACCTCCAGGGCCTCTGCCAATCTGCCCCGGAGGAAAATTCCTTCCCGACCCCAAATATGGCGATCAGCTAAACCCTGAGCATGTGGGCAAGACTCACCAGCCAGCAATCAGGAAAGAATTCTCTGCAGTAACTCAGATCTCATCCCATCCAACATCTCATTACATCTATGCAAGTGAGATAACAAACTACCAAAAAAAAAAAAACAAAAACAAAAAAACAATGCTCTGGAGCATCTATTTAGGAAAAGATCCCAGCAGGAAAAAAAAATTGACGGAAAAATGTGTTTTCTCCACCTTCAATAATGTTTTACTCTTACTTTTTTTCTGTGTATGGGATGATAACATTCCTAACAAATCCAAGCACTATCTTTTTGCATGGTAACTTTTGCAGTTGGACAACTCATTTTGAAATAAACTAAGTATCAGTCAGTTTCTGTACCCGGAAAAGATGTTACTTGAAAATGTTATAGGATTGTAGAATACTAAGGACTGTAGGTTTCTAAACACATGAACATACCAATAAATACACATGCCACTATTTCAGACAAAATGATGAACCTTCTCTTTTTTTATCATTTTGTCATTTTAAAAAATAGTAATCTAGTGGAAGCCTTTGGTCTCATTTACACTGATATAAATCCCAAGTAACTTCATGGAAGTCAATAGAGTTCTTTACTTGTAAAGCAATAGGTGCTGGATTCAGATTTAAGTTACACGTTTTATAAACGTGGATTAACTGTTATCCAGATATATAACAGGTGTAATTGAAATTGGAATCCAGTCCTTAAATCTTTACTGGTAAAGAGTCATTCTAACCTATAAAGCACATACAATTAATCATTGTTTCAGGAGTGTTAGGGCCAGATTCTGCCACCATACTCAGGTTGGTTAATACCTTACTTCACAAGTGCTCTCTTGGATTTCAGTGGACTAAATTGTAAAGGGAGGTGCTCCTCAGACTGAGTAAACATGGCAAAATCTAGCCCATAGTAATTTATACAAGCCCAAATATCATGTGACCAAATCTTTCTCAATTTACTCACATAGGGCTGGGTTGTAACCCCCTTACTCCTATTGGTGAGCAGTTATTTACATGACTTCAGTAAATAACTGTACATCAATGTAAGGATGATGGTCACAATCTAATACATCTGTTGACGTGTGTGTTCAGTGGTGTAGCATTGTGTAATTCATTATATGAGCAGTGTTGAGAGGAAAACAAAAAATGTTTCCTTTCTCAAGGCTTTTTTTTTTTTTGCCTAAAATCCATTTTTTTTTGTAAAAAAAAATATTGTTGAAATAACTTATTTAAAGCAGAGATTGGGAGGAAAATGCCCCTAGTCTACTGGAAAGGGAACAAAAATATCTATTTCTCTCTCACTCCTCTAATTAACCTGCTTGCAAACCAATGAAATTTTTTTGCATTGTTGAGTAGGTGTTTGTTTTTATCCCCAAGAGAAACTAAATCTTTCAGAAATGATTAACAAGCACTATTGTTTTCAGAAGCCCACATTATTTCTGATTTTGAAGTGAATGTGTCAAAATTTGATATATCGTGTCAAGTTTCATTAATCAAGTTGATGCATGTGAGACATGATCCAATTTCACAATGTCAGCATTACTTGATTTGACATACCGGTATGTGATACATAAGGTCAAATTCAAAACAAAAACAAAAGAACAAACAAATCAACAACAACAACTGTATAGTGTGGTTAAGCTTTTAAGATAAAAAAGGACAGCTTTTAAGTGCAGGTGGGAAATCTGATGCTGAGTTTTTAAAAACTGGATTCTTCTGTTTGTGGCAACAAGGTAGTTGAATTGAACTAGTTTCATAGATACATCTCCCATATGGTATGTTAACACAGGGCTTGAACCCAAAATATTCTGAGCATCTTTGTTTCAGCTTAACAGCAAAGTTGTAGCATGTGCTGGAGAAATCTTATATAAAGAACAAGAAGGTGCATGTATATATGGGTGCTTGGGGAGGTGGGGGCCGAATATTAAAGAGTTAATGCCAAATTGTGTACTTTGATTTCATTAAAACCCTTTACTCAAATCTTACATGGGAACAGAGAAAAAGAAACTAACTGCAAGGTGCACATTGCAGAGCTAGTTTCTTCCACACTTCAGTCCTTATTCCACAGGGAACATTTTTTACCCTTCTGGGTTTCCTTTCTGGGCCCAGTTGTATCTACCAGTAGATATTAAGTATACGATGTTAGTGCACCTGGGAGTAATACTGATGTATGACTTATCATAGTATGCGCTAACAAGAGTTCAGCTTGGTGTCTTCCCACTGAGTTGTATGGGAAGACTGCAGAATATTAGTCTGAATTATTCAGTGTGATTGTATTTTGGTTTTTTGAATTTGTCTTTCATGAGTGGCTTCAGTTGACAGCCTCTTAAATTTCACTTGGCCCAGAGGAAGTCAAAGTGGCAAAATGTTTTGAACAAATACAACAAAACAAAATATCACATTAAAAAGGTGGAAAGCTGAAAGGGATTGATTGGCTGAAACAAAAATGAGGTGAAGCCTAAGGAATAGACAGTGAAGGAAAGTCACTTCAGGTTAGGCCCTAGCTTAGGATTCAACACAAATTAGTGCTCTCTATTAAAACTGAATTTTTGAAGTGCTAATATTAATCTAAATGTCTTCCACATGAATTTATGGAAGCTAAACTAGTTGGGGTTTCATCAGAGTTTTAAATTAAAAATTAATCCCCTATATTTTGCCATAGAATGGATTTCAATTTTATTCCAACACTAAATGAAATGTGATAGGGACACACAATTCCCTCTCTACATCTCTAGAATAACAGGGTGACACTTCCATATTTGGATGTCATAACTGGCTACCTAACACACCTGTTGTGCCCAAACCTAAGAGATTCTAAGTATCCAAAAGTCCTGTAAGCCTTGTGATGTGAAGCCCTTAAGAGTTGGGAGTTTGACACATGTTCTTAAACAGGGAGAAGTGCAGCACAGAGTTGTTGAGAATTCTTGTTGTGCTGGGGCTGCATGAGGGAGGGAGCTCTCTGCTGGCATCTGTTGGTGGGCAATAACTGACATTGTCTGGCCTCATTTGAATTTCAGTGATGTGACAGTTTGGGGTATTTTGATTAAAATACAGGTAAGTTTTGAGGTTGAGGGCAATAAAATGCTATTGACCCTGTAGGGGAATGAAGGGATGAGAGTTTGACACCAAATGTGTCTGAAGTGAAAAGGCCATCCTGGTGAAGACCACCATCAGATGCAGGATGGTAAGGGATCCGGAAGAGAGCTAAAAAGAGAAAGAAAGATGAGGAAGAGATGGAGTGCCTTTCTGTGGTAAGGACTCTGTTAGAGGTTTGATATGTCAGTGATTCCTCTTGGAAGATATTATAGAGGCAGCTTCATGGCTGAGGTGGCTTGCGCTTACATCATAGGGGGCAGCAACCTAATTGAATTCCTTATGTGGGCCTCCCCAGCCAGCAATCAAACCTGAAATCACTTCAGCTGGGTCAGGCCCTTAAGTCCTGAAGAGTCATCTACCATATTTTTTGGACTCCACCAACCCAGCACAACAAATTGTGAGTGAGGAGTTCTGGGGGAGACATGTGGCTAGAATGCACCAGCCATTTACAACTGCCAAAGGAGGACTGAGTTTGGGACTTTTGCAAAGACAATCTTGGAAGATAGGGTCTTCTGTAATAGATATGCTTTCCCAAGTTTATTCTGTTTTCCCTCTCTTCCCCATCCTGCTCCCCCAGTAAACTTTTCTGTTTTAAACTCTCTGGATTCAGTGCTTGTGATTGGACAAGTGTTGCCTATCAAAGGCACCTAGGGTGGTGAAGACAGATTCCCAGGTCTCTGAGTGAGGGCTCAAACTGATGTTATTTAGCACTTGAAAGAAGTTATTGAAATGTCTGTGTTAACTTACCGGCTCAACTGGAAATACAATATGTGTTGGGCCTGATTCTGTGTGGTGCTGCCCTTATCACTCTTTTGAGTCCATATTGCTCTCAGTTTCACTGGATATTTGGGGTGCTCTGCACTTTGCAGTTTACCTGTGGTAGGGCAAGCTGTCACTAGGAAATGAGGAAAAGATCTTGGGTAAGAATGTGTCAATGCTTAATAACAAGTTAGACTTGCTTTCCCTGTTTGCTTTTTTTTTCTTTTTTTTTTTTTTGAAGCTTGAGGCTGAAGCTGAGAGAAAGGATGGTCAGAGCCCTGGATGTGTTCGTCTTCCTGGATAAATGTT
The DNA here is from genome assembly GCF_025201925.1 of Gopherus flavomarginatus. NCBI lineage: Eukaryota > Metazoa > Chordata > Testudines > Testudinidae > Gopherus > Gopherus flavomarginatus. Next base: position 299,716,888 of record NC_066617.1, on the reverse strand, counting down.
TGGTTTTCAACAATAGATGTCTTGTGGATACTGTTACAAGAGTGCTCTTTTTTAAAAAGCAGTGTTTACATGCAGCTCTTAACAGATACTCTTGGGATATTTGTTACTTTACCTTTGGAAGGCAGGTCTGTACATTAGAACATTTTTGTCTTGGAGCATTAAAAAACACTTTGGTTTTAGGGGAAAACTCTTCCCTCTCAATTCTTTTTTTTCCCTGCCACTTCTGAGGTTTGCATGGCAACCTTTTATGCTCTAGTTTATGTTAACTTATAACATGGGAGATACACAGGTGGAAAAGCTTCTGAAATATTTGCTCTTCCGCTGGCAGAGGCTTTGTCCTTAGGGAAAAGAGGAATGTGGAGGAAGAGAAGGAGGACGTGAAAAGTTGAACTTGTACTAGTTGCACATTTGCAAGTAGAGCATGTATAAAAGGGAAAAAAGCACAAGGGTAAAAATAGTTTTCCAAATCCATATTACCTAGTTGCCTCTATGAAAGTAGTGAACTGGTCTTGTAGGGAAAGGAGGGGAGTACTGTTGTTGGGCTTGGGGGTCATGGTCCTTGGCCTTTGTAAAGTTAGCTTCATAGTTCATGAATTGTCTACTGCAGGGGTGGGCAATCTTTTTGGCCTGAGGGCTGTATCAGGTTTTGTAAATTGTATGGAGGGCTGATTAGGGGAGGGGGCCATGGCCCGGCCCCCACCTCCTATCTGCCCTCCCAGGACTCCTGCACCATCCACCCCCCCTCGTTCCCTGACGGCCCCTCTGGGACCCCTGCCCCATACACATACACCTGCTCCCTGTCCCCTGACTGCCTCTGGACTCCAGCCACCCCATCCAACCCCTTCTCTTATTCCTGATGTCCCCCCTGGCACCCCTTCCCCATCCAACCACCCTTTCTCCCTGTCCCTTGTCTGTCCCTGGAACCCCTGCCCCTGACTGCACCCTGCTGCCCTATCCAACCCCCCCTCCTTCCTGACTGCCCCCAGGGACCCCTGCCCCCATTCAACCCCTTGTTTCCTTCCTGGCCACCATCCACATCCCCGCCCCCTGACCACCACCCCAAACTCCCCTGCCCTCTATCCAACCTCCCCTGCTCCCTGCTCCCTTACCGCGCTGTCTGGAGCACCGGTGGCTGACGGCGCTACAGCCGCACCACTCAGCTCAGGCTGGGCCGTGCTGCTGCCGCTGCCACCAAACAGCACAGAGCAGCGAGTCAGGCTGGGCTCTGCAGCTGTGCTGCCCCAGGAGCTCACAGCCCCACCACAGAGAGCATTCCACAGTCGGAGAAGTGAGCAAGCTGAGGCTGCGGTGGAGGGGGGACAGCAGGAGAGGGGCCAGGGGTTAGCCTCCCAGGCTAGGAGCTCAGGGGCTGGGCAGGATGGTCCCATGGGCCTGATGTGGCTCACGGGCCACAGTTTACCCACCCCAGGTTACAGCACATTTTCCTTTCTACCAGCTCTAGACTGCAAGGTGTCATGTTATTAGTCTTTAATTACACAAGTGGTAATCTACAGGATTCAATCCTATATGTGTTGTTTGCTAAAAGAATATTAACTATTAGGCACGTGACCCTGTGTATTACTAAGTGGAAGTGTGTGTGTGTGGGGGGGTCATCTCTCTATGTTTGGGATTTATACTGCCCCCCATCACCCTAGTGTCTGAGTGCCTTCCATGTAAAATCAACAACAGTAACAGTGTTAAGTGATGAAAGTGTCATTCTTATAGCAGGAAGGCTTTTTTAAAGAGCTATTACTTGGCAGGATCAGGTCCTGATTTAATAGAATCTGAAAGTTTTCTGTTGAAAATTCCTTTCATGAATTTACTTTTTTTTGGTGGAAATTGAATGAAATTAAACAGAAGAAAACTCTTACCAAGTAAGATCAACTGGATCGAGAGTAGCAGAAAGTAGTGGGATTCTTAACTTGGTATTTGCTTACTAGATAGCACAATGAGGGCTTCATTCAAAATTGATTATTAATAATACTCATCTCTTATAGCAATTTTCATCAGCAGATAGCAAATCATTTTACAAAAGAAGTCAGTATCATTATCCCAATTTTACACATGGGAACTGAAGCACAGAGCGGTGAAGTGACTTGCAAGCTAACCAGATAGATCACTGATATAGACCCATTACTACAAAATAGTAACCAAAATATACTTTTACCTATGTTTCAACAATTAATTACAATAACAAAAGTAGACTATTTTATTTCAAAATGTGTTGCTATATTTAAGCATCATATTATTTATTTCTCTCAAATTATAATTTACAAAAGTTAATTAACATTCTTTTTTTTTAATTTATTTAGTCGTTCTGTCTCACTCTAGAGTAATTATAAAATGCAGATTACGGTATTTGTGCTTTGTTCCTATATATATAAAAAACTGAGGAAGATACCTGCTGACTGTGATATTTTTAAAATATGAAAAATAAAATCTTTGGTATATGTTCCTGTAATTATGAAAACTGTTCTTGTAGTGTTTGTTAGGATCTTGAGGTTTGAATTTGCACACTGCTAGCTGAGGTCACTTCTGCAACCTGATGACAATGATTTCACCAATATAGTCTGAAACAAATTGAGGTCAGTGTACATTTTCTCCTAGCCTTGCTTTTAGCTTTCTTCCATGAACTGCAGAAGGTTTCAATTTACTGAAGCACCGAAGTAGGTAAGATCCAATCAAAGTAAAAGCAGAATCAATAAATGCTGACCTCGGAGGGCTAAATAGTAGTGACATCAGTCAGAGGGAAAAGTTGTTTGCAGATTTGAAACACTATTGTTCTGCAGCAGTCAGAAAATGAAAATGCAGCTATGCACTCTTATATGACTTGTTTACTGAAATGTATTTAATGTGTTCGACAGGTAACAAGATAGATTTTCTAACTAAGCTAGAAGTGTGCCGAAGACTTTGGGCAAAATTGAGAAACCATGCACAGCCTACAGAAGTCATTTAGGGTCTGACCCAAATCCGATCTATGTCTATGGGAAATTTTCTATGGCCTTGCCCCTTCACTTTTTAATGGTGCACGTGCAGACTCACACATATCAAATACACATACATGCTCAGTATCAAGTACAGAGAATTTGCATATGGGCTTTTAATTAGCCATAGCTGTAGGATAGGAATCCATGTAATGCAAGTTGTTTTTTGTTTGTTTGGCTGGTTTTGTTTTTTACTTTTTTTGTTGTTGTATTTTTGGTTTTGTATTTTGCAAACTAGGTGTGTGCAATTGTGCATGCTCATTATTTGAAAAATCAGATCCTAATCAATTCTTGCAGCAGCACTTTATTGCACAGGAAAATAGAATTGAGGTAAAAACTTCTATACCAAATTGTGTAAATCTATGGTGGAGTAAGAGTAGCTGTATACCTTTATGCCTTTTATAATGGCTTTAAAGTAACTTATGTTAATTTCTCATTTTTAGCTGACATGTCAATTACATTGAAATATTTTTGATGCTTTTTCAGAGCTTGGTTGTGTCACCACTTGTACTGTAAATTCACGTATCAGAGGGGTAGTCGTGTTAGTCTGGATCTGTAAAAAGCAACAAAGAATCCTATGGCACCTTAAAGACTAACAGATGTATTGAAGCCTAAGATTTCGTGATTTCTCAAAAAATTTGTAACTTGGAAGTAAGTGTGATTTCTTTCCATCCCACCTTTAAATATGTTTTTTTTTAATGTAAAAACAATATCAGTTTCAGACTCTTATTTCTCCTGTTTGACTGGAGGTGTGGGGTTTAAATACCATAAATTGCAGAGTAGAACTACACAAAGTGTCTGACAGTTTGTCTGTCTGGCCTACCACATTAGACAATGCCTCTTTCACCTGTGAGGGAAAACTTTTCTCCATTTAAAAAGAAATACAAAATATTAACTAACAGAGTTCTAAAGAAAAGAAAAGAAAGACCACACTCTATGTTAGAGATTCTACAACCTATAAGTACTGCATGCATTCGATTTAATTTATAAAACTAATAACATTTATTATGGACTCCACAGCTAAACTGGGACAGAATTTTTCTTGGTGGACAATCACCTTTTGACAATAATCTTTAACGAAACCATTCTCTTGTGGTGACTTCCTTTGTTCATTCTTCTAAAGAAAGAAGATATATAATTGTGTGTGGTAAATAGCAGTTGATTCCTCCTTTTTGGTGACTGGCATGATTATGGTAGGATCCTAGTGCTGGTTCCACTAACCACTTTAAAGATCAGGCGTGAGAAGCCATTGATAGCCTGCAACACTCTTTTCAGAAGAGACTGCAGGATGTATCTGGCTCAACTCTTGACCACTCATGGCCAGGCTCTCTCTTTTTTGCAACGTCATACTTTTGTTTTTAAACTCCGATATTTGTTTTTGATTGAACTGAATAATTAATAGCTATTTTGAAAAAAATGTTCTTGTTTTCAGTCTTTGAATAAAAACAGACATTTGAACTACTTTAATTTTTAGTGTAATACTATTTGGGGCGGTAATGAAGGAATGTGAAGCTATACTAACATAAGACATGATTTTGCCACTGCAACTCATAGAATAGTGCCACACTCCACAAGCATTTCATTTTTCTTCAAAGGGATAGCTGGCAGAGGAAGATACTACTCAATCTGAATAAGAAATTCAGAATCTGGCCCACAGGCAGCTGTTATTTAGTATGTCACAATGTAGAAATAAGTAGTTCTGTGAAGAGTATATCACTGGCCCTCTGTGCTAGCATACAAGTTAATGAATGAGTTTCCATATTTTAATGAAATCTAGAAACATTCACTTTTTTCTTAGAAGCTGCTTTTAGGAAAAAAAAAAGTATCTGTTAGAGTACTGCAGATTGCTGGGACTAAAATATGGGTCCACAAGGATTTATACAAGAGCTAAGATACAAGCACACAATCTCTCTTTCTGGTCCTAACATCTGGCAAAATTATCCAGAGTAATGGTCATATTCAGAGGGGTAATATAATCATAATATAGTCAAGATATGTCTTCTGATAAATTAAGTATTTTTTCTGGCTCAAGATGCCTGAGGTCAGGAAACAGAGTTAATCATTGTATCCTAATTTGTTGAAGTGATCCAAGCCCATTAGAATAGTATATGGTAGACGAGTGATTCTTATTAAATATATATATACTCCAGGTATACAAGACTAGTGGATTCACAATAATAAGTATTGGTTCACTTGGTTTGCCTGTGTCTTGTCAATTGTAGTTAAATATTGATAACTTCCAGCAGCAGAATACAGAATGTTCATTTTGCAGGTACAGAGTAGGTGGCTGGTTCAGTGAACTCTTTTTATATGTTAAAATTGTATGTACGGTGGTTTGTTCTTCGTTTTGGTTTGGCTTTCTTTACACTATGCAAACATAATCAAATACCATTGTACAAAACCATAAAGGGAGTGTATAAATGATGGTAACTCTACACATGTAAATTTTTGCAGCTATGTTAGGCATGTTCATCCCAATTCTGTACATGAAAATGTTCATTGGTCTGAAAATAAATGCTTTAAGTTACCACACGGTGACCACTGAATAGGGTTTTGCACTTCAGTACGTATTTTTCCCACAAAGGGACACAATCACATGAACAAGAAAACTTTCAGACATCACCACATTATATGTTTCTAAGTAAATACAAACAAACTTGTTCTGATAAAGTAAAAAATATTCCACACACTCACTTAGTTTTTGAGCCAAAGTCAAACTAATGAGATTATAAAATTTCTAAGGAAATGTTTGTCCTTTTTTACTTCCAATTTTCAACCAAAACCAGAACATTAAGTATTGGAAATTCACAGAAGTCCCTATTCAAAGATGAGCTAATGCAAACTGAACCCAGATGATGAACCTTTAAGATGTACACACTATTACTAACTCCCTGCCCACAAACAAAGGTACAGTCAGTGGTTGTTAACTTCTTTACTATTGGATAAGGCCTGTAGACACCAACTCTCTGTAGTAAGGAAGGAGAATGTTGTCATCTGTTTATGTGATGTGATATTAAACTTTTGACAGCAGCATATCCAGCTGTATTGGTGTTTATAGACATAAATAAAGCTCAGGATTCTATTCTTAATATTAGGCCATTTTTGTTACAAGATATGTACAATGGTCACCATTTAAAAAAAAATAAAAATTCAGGCAGGCTTATTTACCACTTCATTACACTGGCATGAAACTGGAGCAAAATAGCAGCAAATCAGGTCCTATATTTGCCATTAAATATGATACAGTACATTAAATATGATACAGCTATTTCACATTTTAAGTTCGGGTAGAAAAAGATGGTGTCACTACTGTGTGGAAACTCTTGGAAAATCCTGAGTTTAATGGAAAGGACTGTATCAATACTATTCTTTTGTATAGATTTTCCTTTTCAATAATGTCTTAATTCATGTTGTCTAAATTGTGCAATCAAATTTATCTTAAGAATGAAAATGATAAGGGGAAAAATCAGCCAAAAATGGACATTTCAAATAGGCCATGCACAGTCAAAATACAGTCTAGTCACAGAGAAAACAATGAGAAGATTGTTTAATACAACAAAAATCATGCATTTTTCTGCAGCTGTAAGGCCATGAGTGTCTTGCATTCCCTCAACTGCTTTTGTGCCTTAGGATGTACAGCAAACATTTTGTGAAGAGGCAACTGTATGGCTCTATCAGTGTCATATGCAGAATTTCTGTACAGGAGGAGGTTTGCATATAAAATGCAAAAGTGGTATATGATAGTGAGCATAAGCTTTGTAGAATGTAAACAATAAAACATTAGACATCTCAAAGGGCATTGTTGTGAAGATTGAGGCTTGTTGCAAGCTCTTCTGCCTAGGCCTCTTCTTAGCAAGACTGCTTCTTTTTATTACCATGAAATTCACCAAGCATAAGTCATTTCCACATAAATTCTTTTATCCAATGGCAACATAAACACTCACACATTCTGAAATAAAGGACTTGGTGTATTAAAGCTGGGCTACTCGTGCTGCTATAGCTAAGGTTGTGTCAGCAGTTCTATTAAAATCCTGTTTTCAGAGGTCTACAACTTGCAGTAAAAATTCACCCCAGGTTGAATTTTGACACAATGGGGTCCTCTTTTAGTTCAGCATATGGCGATTCCATGGCATAATCTCCTGTTACTGTTAAAGGGAGCCAACCAATTCAGTCCTTACATGATGCAAACAACATTTTTCTCCTATAACAGCTCAAGCAGAGGCAAAATAAATGAATCTGCCTGTTCCTTTTTATTTATATTTTAGATATAAAATCTCCCCACCAAAAATATGTCCCATCTTGGAAGCACTCTGGATCAAAAATTAGGAATATAGTAAAGAGGATTTACAAAACAATATCCAGGCAGCAGAACCTTTCCTTTCCTTCCTTTCTCAATAAATACATCTTGTACTAATCAGCCATCTGCAGATCCAGTACAGATTAGAACTTCCACCCCACATCACTGTTTTCCTCAAGGGGAAATCCCATCCTGAACTGCCTCAATCCCCCTCCAGTGCCTGCTTAACAATTATTTAAGCAATAACTTTTGGTTTATTGGAGGGTTGTAATGTGCAAAAATAAATAAATAAATCAGCTAGAGGGTTATTACCCCTCACCTCTCATCCACTCCTCTTCCCCCACATTCAAGGCTGAGTTAAACAGTGCCTTGGAGAGGCAGAATTTTACAATGTACAAAGTTAGTAGTTGCTTCTCAATAATTACCTATACATCTATTGATACTCTCTGTATTTTGGTATCCTGGGTGCCTTTTTGTGCTAACGCCCATGCCGTGCTTGCCCATACTCTAAAATGTAACATCAGGCTTTTCAGACATAATTACTGAGGGTTGATATGCATGAACTTTGAACTATTTAAAAAAATACTCAAATAAAACTAATAATGTATCTAGACGAGGACTGCATATGCACAGGAACAACTCAGAATTTTGTAACATTTTTCAGCACATAAATCCGCTGTGTATGCACCTGCAAGAACTAGAACATGAACACTCAGAGGGAGTCATTACAGTCTATCAAGTCAATGATCCCTGAGCTAAGAAGGATTTACATGAACAGACTGTAATGGCTCCAGAGCAGTCCTCCTCCTCATCAAAATCGAAAGTCTGCTCTGTAAAAATTCCCTAAATACAATTTATCAGAGAAATAATAGATGTTTACGGAGTTAATATAAAGAAATATATATATTTAGTCAATAGACTGAGCCATTATCTTAATATATCTGGGTATTTTTCTCTATGTGTAAATATCTTCATTCACTCCTAAATGGATATTGCATGCAAATTTATGCCGTAATCCTGAAATCAAATCCATGTGGGCAGATCTATGCACCCAGACAAAGTCTCCTTTAATTGACTAGGATTAGAGGTGCAAGAGATTGCCTGCATAACATTGCAACTGAAGTCAGTTATATTATTGGGGCCCTGAGCTGTAAACTCTTCAGGCGTGGATGCACAAAAGGAGTTTGGTGTTGTGAGGCTGAGCATTAGGGCACCTAGCTTTAGAAACACAGAAAATCATAGGAGCACGCTGATATTCACAAAGCCTGAGTTAGACGCCTAGGCTTCCTATATAATGAATGGGAAGAGAGAGGTGCCTTAGACCACGATTCACAAAAGCCAGCATGCTAGACAGGGAGCCATCTAAGGTAGTCAATGGGAGATGCCAAACAGAGAGGTGTTAAACCACTTGCAAATATGGACACCTATTTCTGTCACAGATTCTCTGTGGTGAAGTCTCTTCTGGAGTTAAGTTCCTACTATGTTTTTTGTGAGGGGCAGGAGGCCCTCCCTCATAACATTTATCTCAGTAGTTAGGATACTCGCCTGGAATGTGGGAGACCCCTGGTTCAAGTCCCCCATACATCTACTGTGGGCAAGGGATTTGAACAACAGGTACGTGTTCTAACTGCTGCTAGGCTATCAAACATTCTGGTGTAGGGGTTCCTCAGTCTGTACTGTTGAAGTTGTTCCACTGTAAATACATAGTATAAAAAAATCATAGAGAGAGCAAGAGCATGTGAATAGCCTACTGGTTAGTGCACTTACCAGGATATGGGTGAGCCACGATTCAGTCACCCTGCTTAAATGACTTTTTAAAAGTATTTATCCAGAGTGAAATGTCTTCAACAGGAGAAACTGAGGGAGCTGTACATCAGAATATCTGATGCCCCAGTAGTTAGAGCATGTACCTAAGAGGTGGCAGATCTCTTTTCAAATCCCTTCTTCCTCCCCTCCCAGGCAGAAGAGGGACTTGAACCAAAGGTCTCCCATATCACATATGAGTATCCTAAGCAGTGGGTTGACTTTTCTGAGGGAGGTGCTTCTCAGCTGTTTTGTGTGAACTCACCTGAGACACTCATTCCAGTAGATGGCCTCTGAGCATGCCTACTGGATTAGGCCCTGCATGTGGCATAGGTGGCTGAATGCCTGGTTTGTGAATCACTCTGGGGCTTAGGCGGCAGATAGTCATCTGGGTGCCTAGTGGAAGACAGCAGTGCACACGCTTAGAGGCAGAAACATAGGCACCGAGGGAATTATTTTTACTGCAAAATCTCAGATTCTAAGTGAGTTCAGGAGCCTACAGAGTTTGGCAGGAGTTTTGTGAATCATTAGAGAGCCTAAATCTGGGGTTTAGGCACCTAAATACTGCTGTGAATCTATGCCTCAGTGACATTATCCAAAGCCTGTTTTAATGAATGGGAATCTTTCCACTGACTTAAATGGACTTTGAATCAGGCCTAGGGCAGTAACTATGTCTTCCTATGTGTTTGTACAGGCCCTACTGCTATAAGTCCCCAGTCTTTAATGGACCTTATGGCCACTACTGAAATACAAATAGTAAGTAACAATTGTAAAATAGATTAGCGGACTGTCTCCGTTAAATAACAAGAAGCTACTCAAAAACACTAAATCCTGACTCAAGTGAGTGCCCCATTAACCTTCTTGTATGAGTAAGGGTTATTAATGTAAGAGTTTTCTAGATCTAACCCAAGGGCTGGTACAGTTTATTAAAAGCTGCCATACTATAGAACAGATTCTAATTTTGGATGTATGACTATTCTACTGTTTTTAAGTTTGTTTTTCCAAGATATAGTGATACATTATCCACATCTGAGAATAGAATCTGGTTCTATGAAAGATTCCTATGATTCACATGAAAAAGTGCAACATCACCTGGGTGACAAAGCAGGGCATGAGAGGAGGAAGGCAGTTGAAAAGTCCACAAATCTTTAAGGCATTAGGTACAAACAGCCTTTCCTTGGCCAAGCATTTTAACTGGTGGAGAAAAAATAGCATAAAATGTAGTCAACAACATTTATCTTTTGAATGATTCAGAAAGAATGCAAAACTATCCCTATCCCTTTCCTTTACACAAGCTGCACACTACGGCCACTAGAGTAATATGCTTTTTAAAAAGTTGGAAGATATGGGAATTGTGATTGCTGACATGAGAGATCAGGGCTACAATAATGGTGCCAACATGAGAGGAAAGAACAGAAGAGTGCAGACATAAATCCAAGAGTTGAACCCTTGAGCTTTTTTTGTCCCATGAAGTTCTCATTCATTGAACTTGGTGGTCTAGTGAGGCTGCTGAATTTTTTAATGTAATTCAAAGCATCTAGGTATTTTTCTCTGCATCAACTCATCGATGGCAATTTTGAAGCAACATCTGGGAACATCCTCTCTGACACTGAAACCACTGAGTGCCACATAATGGGAAAGTCGAGTGGAGGCGATAAAGCATATCAAACACCAAATTGGGAAGATAGATGATACATAGTTGCCATTATGGAGGATAATGCTATGACAGAAACTGTTCGTGGGAGAACAGTGGCAGAGGGAAATGGAATCACCAGAAACATACATAACTTCACATTTCTGTTGTGGCATGACGTACAGTTTGAAATAAATGTTGTAAGCAAGAGACTCCAAGGTGTTGACCTTGATATATCTGGAGCAATGGAACAACTGGACAAAGCAAAGTCATATTTACAGCCTTATTGGTCAGATCAGGGATTTCAAAACTTTCACAAGAGTGCACAGAAGTTGGCAGAGGAACTTCACACTGAAGCTATATTCCCACCCATTCAAGAATACAAGAGTCTCCGAAGAAGACATTTTGATTATGAGGCACAGGATAATCCCATAAGAAACCCCAAGCAACAATTCAATATTGAATTCTTTAACCAGGTGCTAGACTGTGCAATACAGTCAGCTGAAGAATGTTTCATGCAGCTCAAGGAACACAGCCGTATATTTGGGATGTTATATGATATTCTGAAACTCCTCACTTATACCTGAAGAAGACCTACACCAGCAATGCGGGGCACTAGAGACAGTTTTAACACATGATGACAAGAGTGATATTGATGAAAGTGATTTAGATGATGAATTGAAAGCTCTTTCAAGATATATTTCAGCAGGATCAACTCCAAAGGCTATTCTGGAATATATGTGCACAAATAAGATGACCATCCTCTTTCCAAATGCTTTTGTTGCTCTGCACATACTTCTAACACTTCCTCTAATAGTTGCCAGTGGAGAATGCAGTTTCTCCAAGCTGAAGTTAATAAAAACACATCTGTGCTCCACAATGACACAAGAGAGGCTGGTCAGCCTTGCAACCATCTCAACAGAGTATGAGCTGGCCCAGACTGTGAACCTTCAGTAGGAAGCAGTTCAAATCTTTGCAACCAAGAAGGAACAGAAAGTACCACTTTGATTATTCAAACAGATAAAAATGCCAGTGTTTACTATGCAGACAAAAAAAGTTACATGTGCTATTCAGGCATTTGAAAGTTAAGTGTTACTTAAAATTTTTGAATGAGGCATTTTAAGTTGTTAGTTCTCCTTTACTGGGGTAGGTAGCAGAGCAGTACCAAGAGAGGAGTAGAACAGAAGAAGGCAAAATTGAGACCTTTCAAATTTTTGGCCCAAGTGCGGGGGCATGGGAGTGTCATTTGAGCTCCGTACCTCAGGTGCCAAAATGTTGTGGGCCGGCCCTGGATATACATGGTGATATTTCGAACATCTGGCATCATAAGCCCCACTCCATTAATCTGGGAAAACTAAACAGCAACCCCTGGGTGACTCTAAGGCAATACTTCCACTCTTGGAAGCGCTGAGAGCTTGTGTACACTTAAAACGCTACAGTAGGATGCGTCCCAATGTCCCTCATGATGTATTTTATATCTTTCCATAAACTATACATTTAGGTTTATACATATTCAGGAGAGATACTTTCAATGTGAGCTTAAGGCATAGAGATATTTATAGAAGCATGTATACTAAATACATAGTTGTTTTATGTTTGATTGCTAAAGAAAACTGGCTAATTGAGTCTACTGTTGCGATGCAGATGGCTTTAGGGCTAATGCATATATTTCTGTTCAAAGCATAGCCATGCCTCTTTACCATCGAAAGGGCAGAATGATGAGGATCCTAAGCAACTGCAAATTAATCTCATCTGAACACACACAGTGCAGCAACAGTTTTAGCATACTCTAAGGATATTAAAATGACATCAGCATCCAGATGGATAAGAACCCATAACTAACTGTTGCTTTGCTAACTTGATAGACATTTCACACTGACACAAGTGTCAGCAGTACCCAGGTAGCTGACCACAGACTATTACACCATTAAGAGAAAAACGGACCTTTTTTTTTTTTTTTTTTTTTGTATCTGGCATCTGCCATGCCCAGTGGATGGCTGGAGTGCTGTCCCTAGTACAGAAGCAAATTTAGAAGGACAGTAATATAGAATAAAATCATAACCACTATTAATGGAATAAGGCAATGTCAAGAAGGCAACCTAGAAATAGCCATTCACAGCTCAAGCCACTTTTCATGCATATTTATGAAGAAATCACCTTAAAAATAAAATTCCAAACTGCATGCACACAAATTGTTCTTCTAGAGGCAATCAGTGCATTTGCAGATTCATTTGAACCCTAAATAACGAAAAGAGTCTCAAGTGCCAAGCTATTTTTAAGTAAATATACACATATAGATTTTGAACTTGAGAGCAACTAGGCTCATGCTGAAACCCAGTTTGTTTTTGGGTTCTGGTTACTAAGACTCTTTTTTTATGCAAATAAGTAACCCTTTGACATCCCCTGGAGCCATATAATTGAAACTAAGACAGGTGACCATATTCTGCACATCTCACCATTATGCCTAGCTGGCAAAGAAGCATCAATGTAAAGATGTTAGTCTACTTCAAAACAAAAGTCATGTGTATGTTTTTGAACAAATTTGCAGTACCTTTTGCAAGGAACACATCTCAAATAGCAGATCTGAACATGCAGATATATGATATTACCTTGGCCTTATGAGATCATAACATAAGACTGGCTTTAACTAGAAAAAAATCATAAACAAGAGGGTCCAATGAAAAATATTTGGAGTAATAATTATTTACAGAGCATGATGAACATGTAGTAGCTAAAACATCAGATATAGATCTATTGCTCTGTTAAATTTAGATATGTGGAGACTAGCAAGTGATTGTGTATCATATTTAAAGTGAGTAATTAAGGGATGCTGCTAGTATGTAGGAAAGAATATTATACAAATACATATCCATACACAGTATTCAACAAGAAGCTATGTTAATGTTTATTACATACAGGGTACAAAATAATGATTCATAAATATGTGAAATTGTGTTATATATGTATGATATTAATGTTAAAGGCAGGGTGCTGCAATATGCAGAAAGAACTGTTTGAATATCATTTGGTGGGTAGAGGAAAAAATGTTTAATGGAGGTCCTGGATCTACCTTATCTAGGCTATTAATTATTTTATATAACTTTATCATTTTCCCTTTTAGTCATCTCCTTTCTAAAGTAAACAATTTTCTCAAACTCTTGTCATCTGAGAGGTTTTCCAGGCCCTTGATCATTCTTGCAATACTTCTGTGAGATCTCTTTTGATGAGGTTTGTCAGGCCTTCTCTGCCCTGTGCTGGATGTATCAGCACCTGGACACTCCCCATCCAGGGAAAATCCACTCAGATCCAGGTGACCAATAAGTCAGCCCTCCAAAAGCCTAGAAAGGCCAGGAGGAAACATTGGCCAGTCAGGAACCAGCAGGCCAGTAAAGAAGGCTTGCTTGCTTTTGCCCGAAGCAGAGCTGGATGATTCTGGGACAGAGGAGGAGCACCTCAGGGTTAACCCAGAACCCAGGCCAGGGTCTTACCCTTGCCCTAAGTGCTGCAACTAAGTATGTTTTCAAGAATTTCCCCCCATTCGATTAAAGCATCAGACTGCCAAATCTTGAGTTGCTATTTTGCTACTTGACTGTGTAGAGACTGATTCCAAGTTTATGGCACAGGCTATCCTGCCCCCAGGAAACCTTCTGATACCCCCCTCTAGTTCTGTAATATCTTTTTTGAGATATGGTGACCAGTACTGCACACACTATTCTAGATGAGACCACATCAGTGATTTGTATAAAGGCATTATAATATAATCATACTCTTCAGCAACCCATTCTTCTGCATCCTAACATCTTTTTAGCTTCTGCTTCTCCCAACTGTGGGAGGCATGGATCAGCATCCATGTTGCATTGCCCATCAGTACCCAGCCTAGGCAGGGAATCTAATGATCCAACCAGAGTACCAAATTTGGTGATCAATCCTGGTCACGTACCAACTGAGGCACGTTGTGCATAAGCTAAGAAGATCCCAGCTGCACACTGAACAGAAGTGTTCATTGAGCTGTCTACAGAGATGCCCAGGTCACTTTCCTAAGTTGACATAGTTAATTTAGAATCCTGTAAGATATATGAGTAGTTTATTTTTTTTACCCCAATGTGTATCGCTTTTCATTTGTCAAAAATGAATTTTATTTGCCTAGTGATGCGCATTCACCTAGGTTGTTTAGATCTCTGTGAAGTTCCTCACAGTGCTCTCTGGACCTGACTACACTAAATAATTGTGTTGTTAATTCTGCTACCTCACTACTCAGCCTCCCTCCTTTACAGCTCAGAGTACCTAGCTATGTGCAAGGGTTGAGGAACAGACATCACAAATTTGCTCTTTTACACCTACAATGCTCTGGACCCACATGTCCTTTGCTATAATCTATAGTATATTGGAATTAGCTAATAACTTTATAAATAGCTTGTGAGCCAACTAGTGGCCCATGCAGTACAAGGAAGTCCTCAGGCTACTGCTCAAGTTCATCCACACTCCTGGATCATCTAGACTTAAGGAACTAGACTCAGCATCAACTGTTTCTTGCACCTCCACCACACTCTTCTCTGATCTACACTTTTCTCAGTAATGTGCATGGTTACATCCATTTGAGATGGAAATATGGATGCTGCAGTAGCTGCCAGCATAGGCGGCAGGTTATATGGGCTCTAGATGCCCCAGCTCCAGGAATATTCAGGGCTGGGGGCTGTGCTCCACCAATATCTGGAGCTGGATTTCTCCCCTGGCCCTGCCTGGAGCAGGCACCGGCCCCTGCCACCATCACTACTCCCCGCCTCAGAGCATCCCTCCTCCCACCCAGTAGCGTAGTGGGGGGGAGAGGGGGAAGCGTCCGCTCCCCTCTGAGCACATTTCCAAAATCAACGTCTTTCCAGGCAGCCAGCACTGCGCTCCGGACTCGGAGTGCAGAGCCAGGTTTTGCGTGCGGCCGCCAGCTGGCTCTCTGCTCGCACCTGCCTCCCACAGCCCCAGCCCTGCTCGCTGGCTCCGGGGCTGCAGGCACCGCTGGTTGCCGGGCTTCCCGGGAGTGAGGAGGAGGAGGCGCCTGCCCGCAGCTGCCCGGCTCCCTGAGCCGGGGTGGGCTCTGCCAGGAGGGGAAGGGGCTGCAGTGCAGCCTCCCCTAGTGCGGCGGGGGACTGAGGAGCAGCAGCCCCATTGGTCCTAGGCAGTCCTGTGCAGAACAAGGCGGCTGCACAGCAGGGAGGGGGGCTCTGAAGCCCAGCTGGTGCCGGTGGAGAAGGAGGGAAAAGCGGGGGGGAGATTTTTTTTCTCTTGGTCTCTCTTCAGCGGAGGGGGCTTAGGGAGCAGCAGGACCAGGAGGCAAAGGAGCGACTTTGGGTTATTGCCCCCCCTCACTGTACTTACCCCCACCCCCCAGTGTTGTGCTCGGGGCTGTGAAACTGTGCTTAGTGCAGCTTGTGAAGGAAGGAGGGTAAAGGTGCTTTAAGGTGCCAGTTATGTCGCCTCAGTCTCACTGCTGAATAGCTGCAGACCCAGTGCTCAGAATTCAGCAATGTTCTCAGGGACTGTACAATGCTCTATACGAGTTTTCAATTGCCTGCTAAATGTTTTAGCAATGCCACCTTTTCACTTAGCTATCTCCTTCTTGTTGCTAACATACCTGAAGAAACCCTTCTTGTTACTCTTAACATCCCTTGCTAGCTGCAACTCCAAGTGTGATTTGGCCTTCCTGATTTCACTCCTGCATGCCTGAGCAATATTTTTATACTCCTTCCTGGTCATTTGTCCAATCTTCCACTTCTTCTAAGCTGCTTTTTTGCATGTAAGATCAGCAAGGATTTCACTGTTAAGCCAAGCTGGTCGCCTGCCATATTTACTATTCTTTCTACACATCGGGATGGTTTTTTTCGTGCAACCTCAATAAGGATTCTTTAAAATACAGCCAGCTCTCCTGGACTCCTTTCCCCCTCATGTTATTCTCCCAGGGGATCCTGCCCATCAGTTCCCTGAGGGAGTCAAAGTCTGCTTTTCTGAAGTCCAGGGTCCGTATCCTGCTGCTCTCCTTTCTTCCTTGTGTCAGGATCCTGAACTCGACCATCTCATGGTCACTGCCTCCCAGGTTCCCATCCACTTTTGCTTCCCCTACTAACTAGTATCATTGTGTTTAGCACAATACTTGATTATTTTACACCCTTTCAAGTATATAACTAGTTGTGTACAGGTGTTATGAAGTGGGAATGTTCTTAATGTTTTCTCTGAATACTGTGTCAGTGCCTGTTTCCCCTATGCATTTCTTAACAATCTAGATGGTGGGATAAGGGGGTGTGATTGTTTTAGAGCCCCAGAGGGTGAGTGTGATGCTGTCTGCACAGAGAATGGCCGAAATCCTGTCTCCGGGCAACTGGTGGCCTGGGCCGCTCTCCTGCAAGGTGCCTGTCATAAACAGATAGCTAAGGGTTAATGTCTCTTTCACCTGAAGCACCTGACCAGAGGACCAATCAGGAAACCGGATTTTTTCAACTTTGGGTGGAGGGAATTTTGTGTCTAAGGTCTTTGTTTTCTGTCTGCCTGCTTTCTCTGAGCTTTGGAGAAGTAGTTTCTGCTTTCTAAGCTTCTGTTTCTAAGTGTAAGGACAAAGAGATCAGATAGTAAGTTACATGGTTTCTTTTCTTTGGTATTTGCATGAATAGTGCTGGAGTGCTTTGACTTGTATTCTTTTTGAATAAGGCTGTTTATTCAATATTCTTTTTAGCAATTGACCCTGTATTTTGTCACCTTAATACAGAGAGACCATTTGTATGTATTTTTCTTTCTTTTTTATATAAAGCTTTCTTTTAAAACCTGTTGGAGTTTTTCTTTACTTCAGGGAAATTGAGTCTGTACTCACCAGGGAATTGGTGGGAGGAAGAAATCAGGGGGAGATCTGTGTGTATTGGATTTGCTAGCCTGATTTTGCATTCCCTCTGGGTGAATAGGAAAGTGCTTTTGTTTCCAGGACTGGGAACGGAGAGGGGGAGTCACTCTGTTTGGATTCACAGAGCTTGTGTCTGTGTATCTCTCCAGGAGCACCTGGAGGGGGGAAGGGAAAAAGGATTATTTCCCTTTGTTGTGAGACTCAAGGGATTTGGGTCTTGGGGTCCCCAGGGAAGGTTTTTCAGGGGGACCAGAGTGCCCCAAAACACTCTAATTTTTTGGGTGGTGGCAGCAAGTACCAGGTCCAAGCTGGTAACTAAGCTTGGAGGTTTTCATGCTAACCCCCATATTTGGATGCTAAGGTCCAAATTTGGGACCTAAGGTTATGATATGGTGTGCAGTGGTGGGATAGAATCCAGAAGCCAGTAGGAATATTATATTTTTCTTTTCTCTGCTAGGGACTTTTTAGCAGAGAGAGTTTGGTTTTAAAAAGAAACCAGAGAGAATTTTTTTTTCTGCTCTCTCTGGCAGTTTGTGGCTTGCATATTAAGCAAGAAGCCATTACCAGACTGTTAAGGGTCTTTTGTCATGCAATAGCTCTCCCATTGAGAGTCATTACCAGCACTATATACATGCAAATAAAGTGGTTTTTCAGGTTTACTTAACATTGAAGATTAGCTAAAGGCACTGTTGCTAGGCAGACTTCAGGAGGCAACAGAGAACCTGCAGTTCTGAAGATAAACACCGGACGGCACCCCAACACAAGAAAACAGGAACCATGACTTCTAAGGCAAAAATTGAGGCCGAAGAACAAATCAAAGAAGCTGAACACAGGCGAGAGATGGAAAAACACAAACAGGAACTAGAAATAAAACAAAAAGAGATGGAGCTGAAAGAAAAGGAAGAAAGCATCAAACTGGCAGCCTACCAAAGAGAACAGGCAGCCAAAGAGGCAGCACACAAAAGAAAACTAGAAGAAGAAGAGGTGGCCCACCGAAGGAAACAAGCAGAAGAAGAGGCGGCCCACCGCTGAGACATGGAAAAACACCAAAAAGAAATGGAAAAACAACAAAAAGAAATGGAAAAACAACAAAAAGAGAATGAAGAGAAGGAAAAACAGAGAAAACATGAACTGGACTTGGCAAAAGCTGGGCTGCATGTGCCAGCCAACCCTAACAACCCGGCGCCAATCATTGCTCCACAGCACAGGAAATTTCCCACCTACAAGGCAGGTGATGACACCGAGGCCTTCTTGGAAAATTTTGAAAGAGCCTGTCTTGGGTACAGCATCCCCGAAGACCAGTACATGGTAGAATTGAGGTCACAGCTCAGTGGACCTTTAGCAGAGGTGGCAGCTGAAATGCCTAAGCAGCAAATGAATGACTATAAACTTTTTCAAACCAAGGCCAGATACAGAATGGGGATAACCCCAGATCATGCCCGTCGGCGCTTCAGAACCCAAAAGTGGAAACCAGATGTGTCATTTCCCAAACACGCCTACTACGTTGCAAAAAACTATGAGGCCTGGATATCAGGACACAATGTTAAAACCTTGGAAGAACTGCACCTCCTCATACAAATGGAGCAGTTCCTGGATGGTGTTCCTGAAGACATCACACGGTACATACAAGATGGAAAACCCAAAGATCTCGCTGAGGTGGGGGAGATTGGAGCCAAATGGATGGAAGTGGCAGAAAGCAAGAAAGCTACTGTCAAGGGGAACGAATACCCCAGGGGGCACACCGACCATAAACCCTACAACCGAGGACAGCCAAAGACCCCACATACAACCCAAGGAAAGCCACAGACGCCCTACTCTTCCACCTCACCAGTCTCCATTAACTCACCTCGGCCCTGTGACCCATCAGATGGAAGATGCTTTAAGTGTAATGAACTGGGACATATCAAGGCCAACTGTCCAAAGAACACCATGCGAGTGCAATTCATTACACCACCATCACACCAAAGATCCCCAGGCCCAGATGCCTCTCAAATACCCTTGGAGCGAAGGGAAAATTTGAGAGTGGGTGGAAAGAAGGTTACTGCGTGGAGAGACACGGGGGCACAAGTGTCAGCTATCCACCAATCCTTCGTTGACCCCAAAATCATCAACCCAAAGGCCAAAGTTACAATTTACCCCTTCATGTCACAAGCTGTAGACTTGCCTACAGCTCAACTGCCTGTCCAGTACAAAGGCTGGTCAGGAATGTGGACTTTTGCAGTCTATGACAATTATCCTATCCCCATGCTACTGGGGGAAGACTTGGCCAACCAGGTGAGGCGGGCCAAGAGAGTGGGAATGGTTACACGCAGCCAAACCAGGCAAGCTTCCAGACCCATTCCTGTTCCTGAGCCGTCCACAGAGGCCCAGTCTGTGTTACCAGAGACCCAGACAGAGGTAGTGGATCCGGATTCCATGCCAACCACTGAAACAGCCACAGCATCTCCAGTCCCAGGCCCGGAACTGGAACAGCAACCAGCACCAGCAATTGCAACCCCATCTTCAAACTCAACGCCAGAGGGCGCCAGCGAGCCAGAACTGGCAGAAACAACAGACAGCCATACCCAAAAGGCTCAGCCAGAGCCTGAAATACCCTCAGGTGCACCAGCGGAGAGTGGTTCACCAGCACCGGAAACAACCCCATCACCTACATTGCTTCCAGAGGGACCAAGCCCAAGTCCACAGTCTGAGGAAGAACTGGTGACCCCAGCCTCAAGGGAACAGTTCCAGACTGAGCAGGAAGCAGATGACAGCCTTCAGACAGCTTGGGCGGCGGCACGGAGCACCCCACCGCCTCTCAGCTCTTCTAATCGATCCCGGTTTGTTATAGACCAAGGACTTTTATACAAGGAAATTCTTTCTGGTGGACACCGGGAAGAATGGCAGCCGCAAAAACAGTTGGTGGTTCCAACGAAGTACCGGGGGAAGCTCTTAAGCTTAGCCCATGATCATCCCAGTGGCCATGCTGGGGTGAACAGAACCAAGGACCGGTTGGGGAAGTCCTTCCACTGGGAGGGGATGGGCAAGGACGTTGCCAATTATGTCCGGTCTTGTGAGGTATGCCAAAGAGTGGGAAAGCCTCAAGACCAGGTCAAGGCCCCTCTCCAGCCACTCCCCATAATTGAGGTCCCATTTCAGCGAGTAGCTGTGGATATTCTGGGCCCTTTCCCAAAAAAGACACCCAGAGGAAAGCAGTACGTACTGACTTTAGTGGACTTTGCTACTCAATGGCCAGAAGCAGTCGCTCTAGGCAACACCAGGGCTAACACTGTGTGCCTGGCCCTAACAGACATCTTTGCCAGGGTAAGTTGTCCCTCCGACATCCTTACAGATTCAGGGTCTAATTTCCTGGCAGGGACCATGGAAAAAACTGTGGGAAACTCATGGGGTGAATCACTTGGTTGCCACTCCGTACCACCATCAAACCAATGGCCTGGTGGAAAGGTTCAATGGAACTTTGGGGACCATGATACTAAAATTCATCAACGAATTCTCCAATAATTGGGACCTAGTGTTGCAGCAGTTGCTGTTTGCCTACAGGGCTGTACCACATCCCAGTTTAGGGTTTTCACCATTTGAACTTGTGTATGGTCACGAGGTTAAGGGGCCATTACAGTTAGTGAAGCAGCAATGGGAGGGGTTTACGCCTTCTCCAGGAACTAACATTCTGGACTTTGTAAGCAACCTACAAAGCACCCTCCGACACTCTTTAGCCCTTGCTAGAGAGAACCTAAAGAATACTCAGGAAGAGCAAAAGGCCTGGTATGACAGACATGCCAGAGAACGTTCCTTCAAGGTAGGAGACCAGGTTATGGTCTTGAAGGCGCAACAGGCCCATAAGATGGAAGCATCATGGGAAGGGCCATTCACGGTCCAAGAGCGCCTGGGAACTGTGAATTACCTCATAGCATTTCCCAATTCCTCACTAAAACCTAGAGTTTACCATGTTAATTCTCTCAAGCCTTTCTATTCCAGAGACTTACAGGTTTGTCAGTTTACAGTCCAGGGAGATGATGCTGAGTGGCCTGACGGTGTCTACTACGACGGGAAAAAAGACAGTGGTGTGGAAGAGGTGAACCTCTCAACCACCCTGGAACGTCTGCAGCGGCAACAAATCAAGGAGCTGTGCACTAGCTTCGCCCCATTGTTCTCAGCCACCCCAGGACGGACTGAACGGGCATACCACTCCATTGACACAGGAAATGCTCACCCAATCAGAACCCCACCCTACCGGGTGTCTCCTCATGCCCAAGCTGCTATAGAACGGGAGATCCAGCACATGCTACAGATGGGTATAATCCGCTCATCTAACAGTGCATGGGCATCTCCAGTGGTTCTGGAACCCAAACCAGATGGGGAAATACGCTTTTGCGTGGACTACCGTAAGCTAAATGCTGTAACTCGTCCGGACAACTATCCAATGCCACGGATCGATGAGCTATTGGAGAAGTTGGGACGTGCCCAGTTCATCTCTACAATAGACTTAACCAGGGGGTACTGGCAAGTACCGCTAGATGAACCTGCCAAGGAGAGGTCAGCATTCGTCACCCATGTGGGGGTGTATGAATTCAATGTCCTTCCTTTCGGCCTTCGAAATGCACCCACCACCTTCCAGAGGCTGGTAGATGGTCTACTAGCTGGAATGGGAGAATTTGCAGTTGCCTACCTCGATGATGTGGCCATTTTTTCAGACTCCTGGCCCAAACACCTACTACACCTGGAAAAGGTCTTTGAGCGCATCAGGCAGGCCGGACTAACTGTTAAGGCCAAAAAGTGTCAAATAGGCCAAAACAGAGTGACTTACCTGGGGCACCCAGGTGGGTCGAGGAACCATAAACCCCCTACAGGCCAAGGTGGATGCTATCCAAAAGTGGCCTGTCCCACGGTCCAAGAAGCAGGTCTAATCCTTCTTAGGCTTGGCCGGATACTACAGGCGATTTGTACCACACTACAGCCAAATCGCTGCCCCATTGACCGACCTGACCAAAAAGACCCAGCCAAATGCTGTTAAGTGGACTGATGAGTGTCAAAAGGCCTTTACCCAGCTTAAGGCGATGCTCATGTCTGACCCTGTGCTCAGGGCCCCGGACTTTGACAAGCCATTCCTAGTAACCACAGATGCATCTGAGCGTGGTATAGGAGCAGTGCTCATGCAGGAAGCAACAGATCACAACTTCCATCCTGTAGTGTTTCTCAGCAAGAAACTGTCTGAGAGGGAAAGGCACTGGTCAGTCAGTGAAAAGGAATGCTATGCCATTGTGTACGCCCTGGAAAAGCTACGCCCATATGTTTGGGGACGGCGGTTCCAACTACAAACTGACCATGCTGCACTAAAGTGGCTTCATACTGCCAAGGGGAACAACAAGAAACTTCTTCGTTGGAGTTTAGCTCTCCAAGATTTTGATTTTGAAATTCAGCACATCACAGGAGCTTCTAACAAAGTAGCTAATGAGAGTTTCCCAGAATTCAGTAGTTAAAAAGTGTTCTTAAAATGTAGAAGTCTGTTAGTTATATACTTAGTAGTATATGTAAAGGTGCATGTGTTGTAGTAATCTGTTTATTTTAAAGTCAAAGGAAATCGCCGCCAGTGAGCTTCCCCACTGTCTGCAATTTGAGGGGCGTGTCATAAACAGATAGCTAAGGGTTAATGTCTCTTTCACCTGAAGCACCTGACCAGAGGACCAATCAGGAAACCGGATTTTTTCAACTTTGGATGGAGGGAATTTTGTGTCTAAGGTCTTTGTTTTCTGTCTGCCTGCTTTCTCTGAGCTTTGGAGAAGTAATTTCTGCTTTCTAAGCTTCTGTTTCTAAGTGTAAGGACAAAGAGATCAGATAGTAAGTTATATGGTTTCTTTTCTTTGGTATTTGCATGAATATAAGTGCTGGAGTGCTTTGATTTGTATTCTTTTTGAATAAGGCTGTTTATTCAATAGTCTTTTAAGCAATTGACCCTGTATTTTGTCACCTTAATACAGAGAGACCATTTGTATGTATTTTTCTTTCTTTTTTATATAAAGCTTTCTTTTAAAACCTGTTGGAGTTTTTCTTTACTTCAGGGAAATTGAGTCTGTACTCACCAGGGAATTGGTGGGAGGAAGAAATCAGGGGGAGATCTGTGTGTGTTGGATTTGCTAGCCTGATTTTGCATTCCCTCTGGGTGAATAGGAAAGTGCTTTTGTTTCCAGGACTGGGAACGGAGAGGGGGAGTCACTCTGTTTGGATTCACAGAGCTTGTGTCTGTGTATCTCTCCAGGAGCACCTGGAGGGGGGAAGGGAAAAAGGATTATTTCCCTTTGTTGTGAGACTCAAGGGATTTGGGTCTTGGGGTCCCCAGGGAAGGTTTTTCAGGGGGACCAGAGTGCCCCAAAACACTCTAATTTTTTGGGTGGTGGCAGCAAGTACCAGGTCCAAGCTGGTAACTAAGCTCGGAGGTTTTCATGCTAACCCCCATATTTTGGATGCTAAGTTCCAAATTTGGGACCTAAGGTTATGATAGTGCTAAGTGAAGATGTTGGAGAACAAAGAGTTCATGTGGTCTCCTAATGCCTGGAAAATAGACAAAGGCCAGAGGAGGGAAGTGTTAGTGCCTGTGCGGACTTCCGGGAAGCGCATGGTGTGGAAGGGGATGCTGGGATGCTCTGGAACCACTCCTTCAAAGCCAGTCAGGACTCTGGGGGAGCCTCCTCTCTCTGAGCATACTGTCTCCAGGGCAAGATGCTTACACCTTCCTGAGTCTGACCTCACAGCATTCAGCATGCCCTTCCATTCCCTGCGCTTTCCGCAGTGAGTCCGCCCAGGTGGGGCAGCCAGACATCCATGTATCCCAACTACGCAGTCAGACGTGACTCTCAGCAAGCCAGTAGAACAGAAGGTTTATTAGATGACAGGATCACAGTCTAGAACAGAGCTTGTAGATAGAGAAAACAGGACCCCTCAGTCAGCTCCATTTAGGGGGTGGGGAGCCCAGACCTAGCGTTCTGGGCATCTCCCCATTTCTCCAGCCAGCTCCAAACTTACAGTCCCTCCTCTGGCCTTTGTGTCTCTTCCGGACAAGGAGGCCACCTGATCTCTTTGTCCCCAACACCTTCAGTTAGCACCTTGCAGAGGAAGCTGAGGCACCCACACAGTATTCAGAGAAAACATTAAGAACATTCCCACAAAATATAATACCATATATTGAAGCAGGCAAGTGCTGCTTCTGACTTTCCACTTTTAATTGATGCTTGTAATCTTGTGGCGCTGGCGCATTGTAGATTCATTTGATCCCAGCAACAAATTCTTGATTTGTAGGACCACTAATAATCAACAATGGATTTTTCTGATAGTGATATTGTGCAATAAAGAGAAACTTAAATGCTTACAGCTTCCAGTCCATGTTTACAGTATTTAATAAAATATATATATAGGCTTACAGGGCGGGAGTAGGGGGGGAGTCATCACCATTTTGGGCACCACCAAAAATTATACAAACCTGCTGCCTATGGCTGCCATTTCACCTTCATTCTGACTAACTGGAAGATTAGGCATCTTCTCACCACTCACATCCTCACTGGGGCCGGAAGGCTCATCGTGAACATTTGTGTCTATGTATCTCAGGAGAGCTCCTTCCTGCTTAGATAGAAAAGCTTCCTTTGCTTCCTTTCTTCTTCTGAATGCTGCCCCAGAGGGGTGCTTTCTTCTTTCACTTATGACTGCTGTTCTGTGCCAGCTATAGTGGCTCTCAACACTCAGTTGAAGGGGACAAATAAGCAGGCTGGTAGCAGGGCCTGAGTGAGGGAAGATATCAGTGTCTTAAGGGCCTAACTGGTTCCTACTACTTCAGTTGACTTCCCGTTCTCCTCAAGTGGGTTCAGGGAAGCAGCAGGAAACAGGTAACTCCCTGAGAAGCTGATGTTCATCAGTCCAGACTCCTGGGGGTGCTAGCGAGGTACATAAGAGGCTTGTCCTCCTCTTTCTCCCTGCAGCTCCTGCTGCTTTCTGTTATTCCCTCTCACCTTTTCTCTTGCCTGCCTGTTATGTCTCTTGTGCCCTCCTTCCTCCAGCACAGCACTCCATCATTTCTGTGCATCTAGACCAGAGAGAATATATATTCACCAGCAGCAGACACAATTTTCTACACCCTGGTCCCAGTGATGTCCCTCCTATCCTTCAGTCTGGCACCTGAGGTGGCCGCCTCAGTTCACCTCAGGGTAAGGCCAGCTCCGTGCATAACACTGATATTGCCACTGTTACACAATTGTGACACATCTTGTATAAATGTAACCCTTCTGCCCCTCTGAGTTGGCAGCAACAAGGGCCGGGTTCAGTATCCAGAGGTTCCGTTTCAATAACCCAATGCCAAACCAGCTCGAGCCCCCACCCAGTGACCTGGGAAAATCTTACACACACCCCTAGGCACCTCAAAGAGGCAATGCTTCCCCTCTCGCAAGCACAGAGTCTCGGTGTAGCAGAAAAGATTTAATACATGAGATAAACAACAAACACTAAATTGGGAAAAACACCTCTACTAGAGTTCATAGACCAAACCGTGAGCAAAGACCCACCCCAGGAAATTGGGCTGTGTCCTCTTTCCTGGGCTCTTGAGTCCAGCAACCCCCAAATCACCCACAGTCCCAAAAGTCTCTGTCCTGGGTCAGTGCAGCCCAAAGTTCGAGAGTCTATCTGCAGGTCTCCCACCCCAGCCTGGTAGAAAGGGGCACCTTACGTGGTCCGGGACGAACTGCCCTGCCTCTCCGTGGGTTCTGCTCCCGCCTTCTCTACGAACTGCTGCGCTTTACCAGCCGCTCCACTCTGCTCCTCCAGCCGTTCTCAGAAACTGCTCCGCTCCGCCAGCTGCTCTGCTCCGCCAGCTGTCCTGTGAGCTGCTCCAGTTGTCCCTGCAAACTGCTCAGCTCTGCGGGCCACTCACAGCTACTCCGCTCTGCCAGTCGCTCCGCTGCCACCAGCTGTCCCGTGATCCGCTCCAGCTGTCCCCACAAACTGCTCCACTCCGCCAGCGGCTCTGTTCCACAGTATAGCTTTGGGCTCCCCACTAGTTAGCACTGTACTCAGTGCTCTCAGCTCAGTGATTTTAGCTCTTTAGTGATTTTCAGCTTTTAGTGATTCCAGCTCATAGTAGGGGAGCCCCAGTGCTAGTGCACCATTAGCCCAAAGTGATTTCAGCTCAGTAACCTGTAATTAAATTCTTAAGGGAATAAAAAAAACAACTCTGACATTCCACAGTGGAGAGGGGAGGAGGTGCAACTGGTGCTTCTGGCTCCACAAGGAGACTGCACCACCAGGCACAGATACCTGTCCCCAGCCTCTCTCCATTCTCTGGGTTTTGGAACCCATGTCCCATGTCTAGCCAGTACCACCCAACTGAGGGTGAGCAATTTGTCACCAAGCAGTCCCACAGCTTGGCAGTCTGGGATAGGGTGGGCGTGCCTATGCAAATACACTCTCTCACATTCTTTCCACCAGATGTCAGGGTAGAGCTTATCCTGACTCTGCTTACATAAAGTTGAACATGTATGGTGTTAATGGAAAAGTATGATTTTGCTAAATACAATTATCGTGTTTAAATCCATGTATCATCATTGTATCTACTGTTATGAATATCAGCTATATATCCATATTTCAAATGTGTTTGTTCTTGGGGTAACACCCACAAGGTCGTTTACATCCAGTCTAGCCAGCGCATTATGAATGGACTAATCTAGCTTGATGGCCCATTAAAGACACTTAGCTCTCACAATGGGCCATAGAAGAAACTGATTCTACAAAGATATCTCTTCCTGAAGATGCCATAGCCTGCAAGGGGCCAGTGGCTTCCCCTTTGAGTCATCAAACCATATAAACACATGTGATATTGTCATGTGACCCTGGACTCCACCTTGTGCCAGTAACTTTCCACAAACTGGGCTGTGAGCTTTGTTTGAAACAGAAAATTTCCAGGTACATGGAAAAGGATATAAAAGACCCGTGGAATGACACCATTTGGCCTCTTTCCTGACCTGGTTCTCTGACCTGTGAATTTACAACCAAAAGAAGCATACTGAACTATGGATTGAGGACCTTCCAGTCTATTGGAAGTTTTCAGAGAGACTTTAAAAGGCAGCTGTCTATAACATCACTGCTACAAATCTGATATAAGAACATTGCAATTATTGTATGTATATGATCTATTAACCATTTTAATTCTCTTCTTTTCTTTTATTAATAAACTTTTAGATTTTAAGTATCAGAGGAGTAGCCATGTTAGTCTGGATCTGTAAAAGCAGCAAAGAGTCCTGTGGCACCTTATAGACTAACAGATATTTTGGAGCATGAGCTTTCGTGGGTGAAAACCCACTTCGTCAGATACATGTAGTGGAAATTTCCAGGGGCAGGTATATATATGCAAGCAAGCTAGAGATAATGAGGTTAGTTCAGTCAGGGAGGATGAGGCCCTGTTCTAGCAGTTGAGGTGTGAAAACCAAGGGAGGAGAAACTGGTTTTGTAGTTGGCAAGCCATTCACAGTCTTTGTTTAATCCTGAGCTGATGGTGTCAAATTTGCGGATGAACTGAAGCTCAGCAGTTTCTCTTTGAAGTCTGGTCCTGAAGTTTTTTTGCTGCAGGATGGCCACCTTAAGGTCTGCGATAGTGTGGCCAGGGAGGCTGAAGTGTTCTCCTACAAGTTTTTGTATATTGCCATTCCTAATATCTGATTTGTGTCCATTTATCCCTTTCCGTAGAGACGGTCCAGTTTGGCCAATGTACATAGCAGAGGGGCATTGCTGGCATATGATGGCATATATTACATTGGTGGACGTGCAGGTGAATGAACCGGTGATGATGTGGATGATCTGGTTAGGTCCTGTGATGGTGTTGCTGGTGTAGATATGTGGGCAGTGTTGGCATCGAGGTTTGTTGCTTGGATTGGATCCTGAGCGAGAGTTACTATGGTGCGGTGTGCAGTTACTGGTGAGAATATGTTTCAGGTTAGCAGGTTGTCTGTGGGCGAGGACTGGCCTGACACCCAAGGCCTGTGAAAGTGTGAGAAAGTGTAGGAGAACACTTCAACCTCCCTGGCCACACTATAGCAGACCTTAAGGTGGCCATACTGCAGCAAAAAAACTTCAGGACCAGACTTCAAAGAGAAACTGCAGAGCTTCAGTTCAATTTAATGACAGAATGACCACCAGTTTGGGTTGAGTCTTCCCTATTTCTCAGCAGTTTGTCCTGAGTCTGGCAATCTCGGCTGTGCCCACCCCCCCTTGAAACACTGTGACAGGTTTCAAGATCATTCTGTTTTGTATTGTTAAGAGGAACTGCTATTTACTGAACCTTGCCCCTATTGCTGCCTACACCACCTGGCAGAAGGGTTACAGTTGTCTTTGCAGTCTTCGTGCACCGCCAGAACAATAGAGCATCTTGTTCTGAACCTAAAAAATGGTACAAGACTCAGGATATGTCTGCACTACAAAGGAAAGTTAACTTAATGTAAGTCAACATTCAGCCTTCGCAGTAAATAAGTGTCTACATGATGCTCATTGTGTCAGTGGAGTGTGTCCTCACTAGCATCTCTTACATCAATGTACAGTGAGTGCACTGTGGGTAGCTATCCCACAGTGCAACTAGCTGCAGGGGGGTTGGGGAAGGTCTTGCAACACCTCATGGGACCAAAACATTGTTGCAGAGGGGAATGGGAACATGGCTTCAGCCTCCCATGATGCAGTATCCTCCCTCCCTCCCCTGCTATCAATGA
The DNA here is from genome assembly GCF_025201925.1 of Gopherus flavomarginatus. NCBI lineage: Eukaryota > Metazoa > Chordata > Testudines > Testudinidae > Gopherus > Gopherus flavomarginatus. The sequence continues at coordinate 299,687,562 of NC_066617.1, read as the reverse complement.
CAAACAACCCATGTTTTTTCACATCTTTTTTTGAAATCCTGCTTAGATGCGCTTATGCCATAGCCCAAGAAACATGGATCTTACTCAGCTGTGCACTCTTGTAGTGAGCATTACAAACACCTCACACTTTATCCTGCAGTATTTCCAGAGCGGAGACAAGAGTTGTCACATGTAACATTGTGATATTGTGCAGCAAGCCATGGAATGCAACAATTCTTGGTTGCTCCTGGCAGTTGTGCAGCAGCTGAACATGATAGAGTGCTGTTTCTGGTGCCAAGAAACAAGCACTGACTGGTGGGATCACATCATTATGCAGCTATGGAATGATGAGCGGTGGCTGCAGAACTTTTGAATGCAGGAGGCTACTTTCCAGGAGCTTTGTGCAGAGCTTTCCCCAGCCTTGAGGCACAACAACACTAATATGAGACTTGCTTTGACAGTAGAGAAGCAAGTGGCAATCACTGTGTGAGAGCTTGCAATACCAGACTGTCACCGGTCAGTGGTGAATCAATTCAGAGTTGATAAATCCACCGTGGGAGCTATTGTGATCCAAATATGCAGGGCCATTAAATGACTTCTGCTTAGAAAGGTGGTGACTCTGGGCAATGTGCAAGACATAGTGGATGGCTTTGCCACGATGGGGTTTCCTGACTGCAGTGGGATGATAGATGGCACACATATACCCCATCTTGAAACCAGACACCTTGCCACAGGATACACAAACTGAAAAGGATACTTTTCAATTATGTTGTAAGTGCTGGTAGATCACAATGGGTGTTCCACCGACATTAGCGTGAGATGGTCAGGAAAGGTGTTCAGAAAGCTGCAAGCAGGGACTTTCTTTCCAGGTTGCAAAATAACCATTGATGATATTGAGATGCCAATAGTGATCCTCGCAGAGCCATCCTACCCTTTGGCTCATGAAGCGGGAACCGACTGGCCACCAGGATAGCAGCAAAAATTGGTTCAGCAATAGGCTCAGCAAGTGGAGAACGTTGGTGGAATGTGCCTTTGTACATTTAAAGGGTCACTGGCTCACTTGGTTAGACCTCAGTAAAAGTAATATCCCCATTGTTATCGGTGCCTGCTGTGTGATCCATAATATCTGTGAGGCAATTTTCTACAGGGGTGGGGCATGGAGTCAGATAGGTTGGCAACTAATTTTGAGCAGCCAGATATCAGGCCAATGAGAAGAACCCAGCAAGGATCTCTGCATCTCTGGGAGGCTTTGAAAACCTGTTTCAGTAATGAGCCACTGTTATGTGTGCCGCTTATCTGCATTGTGCCTTCCCATTCCATCCCCTCCATTGCATCAGTTTCCCTGTACCCCTGTGATTGGAATAAATAAAGAGCCTTTCTTTCTCAAAGCATTTACTTTGATTGTGTACACACACAAATAAACTGGAAGAACAGGATAATAAGTTAACCTTGGGCAAACAGTCTGATAAATTTGGGAGGAGAGAAAACAAGTCAGCTTGTTTTTCAAAGCACCATAGTCTTGACCATCAAAGGTCTTGGAAAGGGCACATTTGGTTCTTGGTACCCTCCTCCAGTGTTGGGTGTAAGTCAGAACATAATCAGTATCCCTAGCTTTTCAATTAACCAGTTTGCTGTTCCAGACATGGATTGTAGGATTTACCATATCAGACCATTGGTCCATTAAGGTCAGTATCCTTCCTCCAGCAGCAGCCACCAGAAGAAGCTTCCGAGTAAATCAGTCACTAAATAGTCGGTGTAGGGTGGTAGGAATAATTGGTCAATCTATTAATGCTGTACATGGCTAAAATGTATTAACTGAACCTGGAATAATTCATTCTGCCATCATCAAGAATCTCTTCATGTTATGAATTAACCCTGATTTGTCAGTCTCCAAGATGCTGGATGTAGCTGCTGCTTCTCACACTATTTAATACAGTACCATTGTGGATACAGGATATAACTGCAACCCCAATGATCTGGATTTTTGTCTTGCAGTGTGGCTGCACTCTGTCATGTTAGGGAAATAACTCAAGGTGGAATTTCTCTAATTAATTCTGTAGTGTGGACATACACTAAGGGAACTGGCTTGGGACACAGTGAGAGCCATCTTGTAGGACCTCTAATATATGCCCTTTCTCTGGGGACTTAGATTTGATTTTTTTCTCTTGTTTGCTCCCACAACAAAACATGTTTCATTTCTAAACATGTGTTTCTAAAACATGTGCTTGTGCATGGCTCTTTCCTGGATTAGAGTACAGTGATGCTGAGTGTAAGTTTGGTAAACATGGAAATAAAGGCGAAGCGAAATTTACTGTGGACTACATCCAAACAAACTTATTTAAAAACCTCATTTGCACCCATAACAAAATAAAGCAGCTTGCTTGAGGAGTGAAGCAGAGATGTGAATGCAGCATTTTTTAGAGCTATGTTTGAAAGACAGCACTGGGTGTTTAGAGCAGTATGTGTGTTTGTGCACGTTCGTGCATGTGCACTTTGATTGATATATGAAAATATCTCTGTTAGGTTTTTCAGGTTTGCTGATGTGGCTTATCACAATATGTGTGTTACCATAATGACATCAATAGTCTCCCGCAGTATATATATTTTCTCTAAATTTCACCCCAAACAGCTGTGATGAGGTGACAAACTACCTTGTTTTTATATTGGTCCTATTCCCAGGAAAACATTCAGCGGAACATTATCAACCATGCATATAATGAAAGAAAATAATTACTCTGTCCCAATAGGATTTTTACTGGTGCTTTCACTAAATAAGCAGTATCCGTCAGAAAATATGTATTTTCCCCATGTATCAGTTCTAACACCCACTGTCAATGCAAACATATTTTCAGATAGTTAAAACATGGATTAAATTATTATCATTATTTATTTGCTATGCAATGGTATTTGGTCTTTGGTCCTGCCATGAGGGCAGAGGACTGGACTAGATGACCTCTCGAGGTCCCTTCCAGTCCTAGAGTCTATCAATCTATGGTGCCAGGAATCCCCAACTGAGACGGGGGTCTCAGTTTGCTTGAAGCCATACAAATATCTGGTGAAGAGGCCACACCATGCCCCAGGAAGTATATTATCTAAATAGACAAGATAAACAAAGAATAGGAGAAAGAAAATTGTATTACTTAAAGTGTCCTGGATTTCTTTTTACAATGGAACAGTTACCCTAATGTCTATAGGAATCCTGATCCTTAGCTGTTGTGCAGTATTTTGGCAGGCAGCTTGCCACTTGGCAGATGGACGTTTTTTCTTGGCTAAGTAGAAAACATAGTCTGGAATAGGAAAAGAGAGTGTGACAATGCCAGCAGTATATACAATATGGCAGGGACTGTCTTTTTCTGTGTCTGTACAGCACCCATCACAACGTTGTCCTTGTCCATGCCTAGAGCTCCTAGATACTATGATGATAATAATAATAATAATTAATAATAAATAACAAAAAGTGGAGTGACAGAGAGGAGTCGCAAAGTATCCTAACTTTCAGACTTGCAGACACAAGTCAGTAAGTTGGGATACAATCAACACTCAATACTTCAGCAACTGTTGATCAGCTAGGAAATAGCTAAATTGCCAGTAAAATGGTCATCTGCTAAATGCTTTCCATAGTCACCTCCAGAATGGGTCTAGAAAGGACAGGAATGATATTTGATTACTGGCCTAGTTATCAAATAAAACACAACACTTGATTTGATGGAAGGCCTGGCTTCATTTTCTTTTACTCCTTGGCATTCTGACATTTCTCTTTGAGCCTTGAGAGGTAACCTCCTGCCCCATCCCACTCCTAACCCCAGGAGATTCTCTGCTACTTTGCATTGGAGCCCTAAATGTGCTCCTTTTGTTTCCCTTGTTAGCATTGTAGTTATCATGCTAAATTGGGGATAAGCATTCTGCAGGACTTGAAGTGATTGCCACAGGGGTCATGAAGGAATTTTACCCCTTTGTAAAGCATTACACAACTTGCTAAGTGCATTATCAAGGCATTTTGAAGCATAACATAGTGGCTTTGATGGACCATTGATCTGATCAGGTAAAGCAAATTTTATACCTTCGGTGCCTGCATACAGCTATGCTACTTCTGTCTGGAGGGAATTAAAGGGGGCATCCTTCAGAGCCTGCTAAAGCTGCTCTTTGATCAGAAAGAGAAGTTGCTGTTTGAATAATGTAAAACACTCTGTTTCTCCTGCCCTGCTGCTCAGGGTCAAAGCATGCTCTGCCACAGCATCTCAACTTTTGTAAGCTGTGGCTATGAACCCAAATAAACCATGCAGAGCACATTACTAGGTCAGTAGACAAGCTTGGCTTCTACTTTTTTATTTACTGTGCTGGAACACATCCAGCAACTAGAACAGCAGTCACTGGAATTTTTGAGAAGTCAGATTAGCCAGTATTCTGTGGTGGGACACAGAGACAACTGATCCATTTAAACTCATCCTCCTCAATCACATGTAATCAAATGGTTGAAATGAAGGCTTGCACAAGGGTGGAGTCTGAGCTAAAACAGAAAAGGATGATAATCAGTTTACTTACAAATGTTCTTAAAATGTAAACATATGGAGAACAAGTTGCATCAACGAAAAAGGGCTGGCGGTTAAAATGTCTTAGCCCAGGGATCAGCAACCTTTGGCATGCAGCCCATCAGGGAAATCTGCTGGCAGGCCGGGAAGGTTTGTTTACCTGCAGAGTCCGCAGGTTCGGCTGATTGCAGCTTCCACTGGCAGCAGCTCGACGTTCCAGGCCAATGGGGGCTGCAGGAGGAGGCGCAGGCTGGGGGATGTGTTTGTCACAGAGGCTTCATATAATCCCGAGTCTTGACCCAGCAACTACCTTTCATATAAATGATTGTCAAAATAATGCAGAGAGATGTGTATGTAACTGCATGCTTGGGGAATGGGGAGGACAATGCTAGCAATTCAAAGGAATAATAGAGTGATTAGACAAAGTGTGCAACAGACAATTACAGTTAATTGTTTCTGATTAGTGGGTGGAGGCTACAGGAAATGGTAAAATGGGCACATGTAATTAGCCTTTCCCCACAAAAGAGCTATGTTCAAACTCTGATGAGTTCACGTAAGAAAAGGGATACAGTGGAACCTAGCTGGTATTTACTATGCATCATATAATATAACATATGAATAGCGTGTCTGCTCAGAATCTGAAGTTTGTTGCAGGATATGAATGAGATACATTGGTGGAGTAGTGTGGGAGTACATTCAAAGCACTTGTCCACTCTATACTCAGACCTCTTTGTCCTTCATTTCCAGGTGCACTTCGTTTACCTCAAGCATTTTTTTAAAAAAATATGAAAAAAAAATAATGATGAATTGTTCTGTGACAGTATGACAAAAATTGAAAAGCAGTTTTTCATGAAGAAACTGAGTTATATTTTTAGGTAGTTTTCTCTTGCTCCACTCAGCCTAGCAGATGAAGTCCAAGTTAAGGGCCAGCTCCTTAGCTCTTGCAAATCAGCGCTACTCCATTGACTCAGTGGAACGATTCTGATTTACAGTAAATGAGGATCTGATCCTGAGTTTAGAAAATAGATCATTTACTAAGTCTCATTATTCATTGTGCTCACAGACAGAGAGCTAGCATGTATTAAAGGTCACAATGCTGGCTCAAGCATTCACTAAGCCAGCATCTCCTTTTTATCATTGGTTGCAGATCTAGGGCTTCCCTGAACACATCCCAAAATTTCCACTGCTGGTGTGTTGCAACAGTAACAACAAAGCAAGCTGATATGGAGACAGGTGTTGCATGAATATCTTGTCTTATATTTAGTTCTTTGGCGCAGGGGCCATCTTTTGGCCATCTGCTTGTACAACATCTACCGCAGGGATCGGCAACCTCTGGCACGTGGCTTTCCAGGGTAAGCACCCTGGTGGACTGGGCCAGTTTGCTTACTTGTCATGTCCACATGTTCAGCTGATTGCAGCTCCCGCTGGCCGCAGTTCACCATGCTAGGCCAATGGGGGCTGTGGGAAGTGGTGGCCAACACATCCCTCAGCCTACACCACTTCCCGCAGTCCCAACTGGACTGGGATGGCGAACCGCAGCCAGTGGGAGCTGCTATCAGCCGAACCTGCAGAAATGGCAGATAAACAAACCGGCCCATCACCCAGGGGGCTTACCTTGGTTAGCCGCGTGCCAGAGGTTGCCGACCCCTGATCTAGCACAATGGGTTCCTGCTCTACAGCTGGGGCTCCTAAGCACCACTAATAATAATCACGCTAAAAGAGCACACACTTTGTTGCTTATGTAGAACAAACTGTGGCTTCTCTGCCAGAAGCTTCTCCAAGAGGAGTGCCTAACCCCTTTATCCAGAGTGACCAAATGGAGATTTTAGTGGAAAGCAGGTTTTTTCCAGTTTTCATCAAAATCAGTAAGGTTCTTCTCACTCCTGCCTGGAACAGGCCCTGAAATTTAGGCATGGATCGCTTGTGGTTTTCAAAAGTTATCATATTACAGACAGATGATGAGTGAAATATAAGAACATAAGAACATAATACCACTGAATTGCTCTAGACCTGTCACTTGATTCTGCAAACAATGTTCATAACGGTACCAATAACTAGAGTAGAGCATGGGTTCTCAATCTGGGAACTATAAACAAGTGTTAGGGTTGTGAACACCCTTCTTCCCATATTGCTAGATCCCTTGTTGTTGAAAGGCATGCTGGGTCCCACTATGGAAAGGGTTGAGAGTCACTCCATTAGGTCAAATCTTTATGGATGGATAGGAGGTCTCTCTCTCTCTCTTTCTCTCTATGTCAACGAAAAGCAATATTAACTGTAAAATACGGATGACTAATTTATTACATTTTAAATGAGACAGCAAATTACACTCCAGTTATTATTGTGTGCTATAATTAAAGTTTAAAATCATGGCAATTCTTCTGGCCTTTATTAACATAAAATGAATACATAATGAACAATCTGAAACAATTGTAAAGAATTAGCAAATTATGGAGACGTCACTTGAAGTTAATATGAGTAAAGGTGATAGCTTGTTTAAGGCCCTGATCAAGCAGTTAACACACACAGGCAGGTAAAGTAGTCTATCCACACATGATAAATTGCAGGATCTAGTAAATAAATGACCTACAAAACAAAAGTTGCTGCAATTCTGTTTAAGACAATTTTACGTACATGAAAACCTGTTTAAAATATATTTGACTAAAGTGTATATATGTACACAGGTTATACAGAACTACAAATATGTTTTGTGTTTCTGAGGAAAAACTCAGTCTTTGGCTCAAGTCTGAAAAAAGAAAATCTCTTTAAAAATTCACAGGTACTTTAAAAAAAATCATGAAATTTGAATGCTTTCATGTGACTTCATAACTCAGTTAAAAGAAGAAACAGAGAAAAGAGAATTTCAGGTGCCTACTCAAAATTGAAGAAAATACATTATAGAATAGAGACAATATAAAATATTAATACTCTGTTGCCTTTTTGTGAAAACACATTATTAGGAGGACTTTACATTTGAACATTTGTAAAGAAAATATCATCTCCTGGTTATTCAATTAGATTTTTTGCCTCTCTGTTAGACAGTTACCTTATGATTTTGCTATAATGAATTTGCAATGATTTTGTTCAGTAATCCCTGAAGATCTTCTATATCTTCTATTATTATAAATGACTGTAGAGATCATAATTCTTATGTCACTTCTCACTTTCCACAGCCAGTCAAATATGGCATATAGTTTTAAAAGAAATCAGCATTTACTAGTCAGATTATAAAATCCTTGCAAAATAATGTGCATTTTTCAAAGAGTAATCTTGCAGATAAAAATAAAAATTAAATGTGCCTTTACAAAAAAGAAAATAGTAAAGAGAACTTAACACACAGTATAGGAATGACTGAGATTTTAGTATAAACATGATGTACCAGTCATACAAAATGATGATATTTGGAAAAGGTACTTAATGTCTATTTCTTAATAATACTGTGTGGATGTTTTTTAAGGGTTCACTAATTGTCATACACACATACAGACATACAATCTGACCCCATTCTTACATACAGTGTATGCATATATCAAGAGTCGTCAACCTCTGGCATGCAGCTCACCAGGGTAAGCACCCTGGCGGGCCGGGCCAGTTTGTTTACCTGCCGCATTGGCAGGTTTAGCTGATCGCGGCTCCCACTGGCCGCAGTTCGCCATCCCAGGCCAATGGGGGTGGCGGGAAGCTCCACGGCCTGAGGAATGTGCTGGCCGTGGCTTCCTGCCACCCTCATTGGCCTGGGATGGCGAACCGCAGCCAGTGGGAGCTGCAATTGGCCAAACTTGTGGAAATGGCAGGTAAACAAACTGGCCTGGCCCCCAGGGAGCTTTTCCTGGCGAGCCGCGTTCCAGAGGTTGCCAACCCCTGGCCTATATATACACATTGGTGGGAGACAACCAGTAGTGAAACTGTAGAATTCATGGAAGTACCTTGAACAGATAGAGCTAATATCCTAGACCTTGCACAATCTAGATTCAGGCCAGGACATTGAACTGAAACCACTTTAGTGACACTGATGAATGGTCTGCTGCTCTTAATGGATAGAAGGCAGGCATCAAATGTCATCCTCTGGAGCGCTAAACACTGTTGACATATAGCTCTACTTATCCTTCACCACATATGACCACAGGATTGGCCAGTGCTTGGATGAGATCAGCTCATGGATGAAGACCAGATAGTTGTAGCTAAACCTGTGCAAGGCTGAGCTTATGCTGGTGGGTGGAGCATAGCAGTGACTAATGTTGAATATGAAAGTCATCTTTGGCAGAGTTGGAGACTTGGCCTATCCTGGCAGATGATGACCTGACCTCAATTATTCACTCCTTCAACACCTCTTGGCTGGATTATAACAATATGTTCTACCCATTCATGAAGTCCATGTAGGAAAGTCCTACAAGTTACACATTCTGCAGCATGTTTCCTCTGCAACATGGTTTACTTCAGACAAATCAAACCTGCCCTCCGGTCTGGCCTCTCAGAGAATATCAAATAAGGACCAAGGTCCTTATCTTCAAGGTATGCAATGACCTGAACTCAGGATATCCAAAAGATATATCCTAAAGCTCCAGGATGAAGACAATGGTGGACACCTTCACTCTTTTGGCACAGTGAAACTTTCTACAATGTGGGTAAAGCTTGTCTGTGCAGGAGACAAGGATTTTGTGGGAGCTAGTCTGAGACTGGAATGAACTCCCCTAGGAATTAAGCACTGTCACAAACCTCCGCACCTTCACCAAGAAGAAGGCCCATTTTTTTTGACCTTGACTTGTCAAAAGAATTGCAGCACATATATATTAGTAAAAAACCCTACCAAAACAATTGACTCCACTACACACACTTCTCACCTAGGAAGACTATGAGAGAACAAGCAATGTGCAACAGATGTGTAATTACATTGCTTAATGCAGTACTGGAAGGTGAACACGTACTACAGTGATGATCTTGGTACAAGACAGTAAAAATGAAGATTATGTCCTTTTCATCCTCTCTAGTGGTTATACGGTGAATCTGATGAAACAAATATTCCTACTCTTCCCCATGACATATGCTTTCTTCTACAGTATTTGTAATTTCCGGGGTGCAAATATATTAAAGGAACATGTCCCATTTTCTGTTCTCTATAGAGTATGTCATGTTAAGAGTTTATCCCAAATACTGAATCAGTGTGTAATGATCTTCTGTAGAATTACACATTAAAATTGAGAAACTTTTACTCATCATATGATAGCCTAACTTTGTGAACTGCAAGACACTCTTTAAGGCCCCAGTCGGCAATTCTTACTTACAGCAGTATCCGCAATAATGGATGTTACCTCGTTGACTTTAATAGGACACCTTCCATAAGAAATAGTTACAAATGTGAATGCTTGAGTTTCAGATCTTACTAACAAAGATGTGAAATATCTATGCCACCTTAAGCAACAGAAATAGTTAATTAAGGAGAAGACAGATGAGCAGCATATGTATATTGGCCTCCCTTTAATTGTGGCCCCCCCAAAATGATATAATACTAAATATGTCTCTTCAACAAGAAAGCCCCAATGGCCATTTGAAATATGAAAAAATATGGTTTTAAAAATAGTTTATTGAGTCTGGAGGCAATATGCTACAAACTTTCCTTGGCTCATTTTAGTAGTCTACCAAAGAGATAGAGATTTGCAAATTGGCAAGGAAAAGACAAGACAGCTGGGTTGAATTAGAGGGGTTAAGACTCAACCCCACAAGGGGGGCCCGGGTCACTGATGGCTTGAAGAGCTGCTCAGACAGGGGAAGTGATTTTTTTTAAGGAAAGAAAGAGAATTAAACACTGAGATGATTCTTTTGTTGGATAGAAGGAGAAAGAACACTATCTAAAATTTTGCTATACACTGGCCATTCACTGGTTGCACTGTACACACATCAATTAACTAAAATCTAAACTGAATTAACAAAAGAGAATTTTCTTTCAGTCAGCTTTTCTGTTTACTCAGTCTTGCTCTTCTAGGCAGTAGAATGGTGACTTTGTTTTCCAGGATACCTCCTATGAGAAATTTCAAGGGGAAAGAACGTGTGTTTTAAGATGTTAGCAGTGAGTGTGTGACCTGGACTTATAGGGGAAAGCTAATTGCAACCTTAAACATTAAGTTGCTACTGTGACTCCATAATAACAGAATTGTGATTCCTAAGACAAGCTGTTTGTGTTGCACTAGGGGATGCGGATGGGGGCGGGGAATCAAATGTTTTGTTTTCCCCAGTGTGAGATTTTTGCAGATTGCACAGTGTTGGGAATTTTTAGAACCTGATCCTGCAAAGTGCTGATACTTTTTACTCATTGTTTACAGCAGGAATTGAAGCAATGTCCCATAAGATAGCAAAATTAGGCAGAATTTTATTCAAATAGTATGTCTTTCTCATTCATCCACTTCCACTTAGAATAAAAAGTGGCAGTTATAAGTATGCTTTTCCTTCACCTCTCCCTAGCTATTCATGGTCACCATTCTTATTATCTTGGCCAATAGAGACATTCTCTCCCTTGCAATATAATTCAGAACCACCATTCATGGAGTAACAAATATTTCACTGCAGTGTACATGATATCTTGACTTCCTGAAACATGTTTTCAAATATCCTAAATATGTATGTCATGTCATGCTTGCATTTATACACAGAGATTTGTAACCCATTGTTCATTGTCCGAAGGCAGTGATAGTAGGAATTTATCTTGGAGCTGGATCCACAAATGTGACTAGGGACATGTTTACAGGATATGCTATTACTCACCACCTGGGGTGTAAATTCTAGTATTCACCAGTGTGTTGGCACGAACTGCAAGTTCCCTTGTCCACAATGACATAGGACTGTTTCAAGTGGAATTATGTTAATACAAACCAGGGAAATTTGAGATCATGCCAGCAGGGTCCACATGGACAGTTAGTGCATGGTATGCTGGTGTGCATTAGAATTTACACTCCTACTGGTGCACACTAATACAACGTGTAGACCAACCCTTAAACACTGCAATGGCTAATGTTTAGTTTCCTTGCTGCCTAGTGGAATCCCCAGCCCCCTATTAGGCATTCCATGCAGTGCAGGGGATTGCTAGATACCAAAGAATGAAATCCACAAAAGTCAGTAAGTGGCACAGGGAGCCATCTAAGCTAGCCAGTAGGAAATACTGAAAAGAGGCATATGTGGGCTTGTATAAAACATAGCACAGGAGATGGTGATCTTTAGCCCAGTGGTAGGGCTCTGAGACTAGAGGTGAAACCTATGTTCAAGTTCCTGTTCTGCTTCAGAAGAGTAGGGGAGGTGATATGAACCTGGATCTTCCACCACTTTGGTGAGTACACTAACAACTGGGTTAAGGGTTGGGGAGGTGCACTCCTTCCTCCTGCTGTGCTTTATGTATGGCTCAATCTCGTAAGCATGCTCTGAGACTGCCTACTAGATCAGGGCCCGCAGATGAGATAGGCAAGGGAACACCTAGTTTGAGGATACCACCAGGCCTTAGGCACCAGGTTTGAGGACAGAAGCAGCTTTGTGCAGGCCCAGCAATAGAAATTCAGGCACCTAAGAAAGTTTACCAGTAGAACTATAGGCATCTACAGGATTAGGTTGCAAATGATCAGGGAGAATAAAAATTAGATTAGAGATTTGGGTGAGTAAATTGTCAATTAGGTATTTAATCCCTTTGATGTGGGAACAGAAGCAAAATGAGGAGAGACACAGGCATGGAATTAAGTGACAGGCTACAGCTTTTATTAAGCTTTATCACAAGGGGAGATGTGGTACCTGCCCATTATCCATCCTTTCCTATACCAGGAACTTAACTGGTGACCACAGGGCTCCTTGCCATATAGCCTATAACACAGGGTAGGCTCTTCTAAGCCCACCAACAGGACTCAAGTCTCTAAGTCCTAGCACCTTCCCCACCATGAGGCGGGCAGAGGGTGCAGGAAGATGGGGACCTCTTTTATCCCTGGGATCCATTCAGTTTATTCTCTTAGCCACACTGGAAACTGGCCACTGGGGGCACTAGCAACTAGCTTGGTCACTTTCCCAATCCCCCACCCCCACCACAGTGCCTGGTATCACAACACTTGCCCAACCCATACCCTCACTTTTCACAGCTATATGTATGGTGGGTCAAAGACAACACATTTCACTACCTGTTGTGCGGTTATGAATCATTCACAATGAAGCCCTTCCTATCCCCTAAATCCCACAAACTCTGAAAGGCTGGCCTTGTAGGCCCTCAGACTCTGCAGGTTGTCAGAGTCCTCAACTAGTCTCACATCTGTTATGAGCCAAAGATACAGAGTTCTTGGAGCATCACCTGCAGTTCCCTACTGGATAGCAGATCCCTACTGCAGAATTCCTCAACTCTGTCGACCTGAAATTGAAAAAGCATCAGCAACAACGTTATTCACTCCCAGGACATTAACTTCCTTTTTCATGCAATGTAGCTGCAGGCAGTGTAAAACAAAAGCCCTCGTCAGCCTCATTACACAGTCTTAGCTGACTGTCCATTTGCAATGTGGACGACAGGTTTGTTGTCACAACACAAACAGACTTGTTGATTCTGAAAATTTTCCACCCAACTAATGCCTGCCACCAGGAAAAAAATCTTGAGGAAGGTGATGTCCTTGTAATACCCTTAGCCACAAAGCATTCTGGCCACCTCTGTGCACAGCACTCACCTTGAAAGTAAACCCCAAAACCTATATCTCCCTAGGTGTCAGACTGTACCTGCAGTTCAGTCTTGAGCAACCAGTCCAAACGACATGTTGAAACCCCCATTAAACTCTTCCAGGAATCTTTCCAACATTTCTAAGGCCTTGTCTACACCACAAAGTTGCAGCGCTGGTGAGGGAGTTATAGCGCTGCAACTTAGGAGGTGTACACATCTGCAGGGCATCACCAGCGCTGCAACTCCCTGTTTGCAGCGCTGGCCATACACCCGTTGAAACTCGGGTGTAGAGGATCCAGCGCTGGTGATCCAGTGCTGGTCATCAGGTGTAAACACTCACCAGCGTTTTTCTTGACCTCCGTGGAATAAACAGGTATCCCAGCATACCAGAGGAAGCCTCTCTGGTAATCAAGCAGGTCTCCTTCCCCGCGGTTTGCAGGGGGGTTCGGGGAACGCGACAGCACACCGCGGGGAAGGAGATCTGCTTGCACGGGGGTTCAAAAAACACCGGAGCAAACCGCTGGGAAGGAGACCTGCTTGCACGGGGGTTCAAAAAACACCGGAGCAAACCGCTGGGAAGGAGACCTGCTTGCACGGGGGTTCGGGGAACACCGGAGCAAACCGCTGGGAAGGAGACCTGCTTGCAGGGGGGTTCGGGGAACACCGGAGCAAACCGCTGGGAAGGAGACCTGCTTGCACGGGGGTTCGGGAACGCGAGAACAAACCGCGGGGAAGGAGACCTGCTTGGGGGGGGGGGTGTTCGGGGAACACTGGAGCAAACCGCGGGGAAGGAGACCTGCTTCCCCGCGGTTTGCTCTCGCGTTCCCCTAACCCCCCTTGAAGCCGCCCAACAGCACTGCAGTGTGGCCACATCTAACACCACTTGCAGCGCTGGTTGCTGTAAGTGTGACTACTCTGCAGCGCTGGCCCTATACAGCTGTACTAACACAGCTGTAACAACCAGCGCTGCAAAATTGTAGATGTAGACATACCCTTCATTCCTTTTGTCATTCTAATAAAGTGATGGGGTTTTCATGCTCCAGAGGTGGTAGATGCCAGATGAACACAAATTGCCTGACTGGGAGCCACCACCCAGCACACGAAGTCTAGGTACCCCATGACCACCTATAATTCCCGATGAGTAATTTCCTTTGCATTTATGAGAGCCCGTATCAGTGTCCTGACTGATTCCAGCTTCTCTGTAGGTAACCTAGAGATACCCTAAACTGTGTCTAGTTTGATATCCAAGTACATTGCACTTTGGGCAGGGCCTTTTTGTTTTTTTCCATGGTGCTCAGCTTGGTTCTGAAATGCCTGAAGCATGTTCTCACAGCTGCCTGTCCCAAATCTTCTTGCAAATAAGTAGTCATCAGGGTAGTTCACTGCATGATGCAGGGCAGTTTCACACACAATTGCACAACATGGAACTCAATATTTTGAAAGCAGCACATGACATCAAGCACCCCATAGGCATGGCTTTATCAGAAGAGTAGTAGCCTTCAAATTGAAACCCAAGCAAGTTAAAGTCCCTAAGATGCACTGGAAGCAACTGAATGCAGACTTGATGTCATGTTGTGCCAACATCTCTCCAGTGCCACATTCCTTAACCACAGCTACCACAGCATCACATGACAAGTGTCTCACTGAACACAGCTGGTGGTCAATATAATCCTTTTACTGATAATTTTGCCCAGGGGTACAACATGTGATGGATTAGCCTGTATTCCTCCTTTGCCTGTTTCACAACCACACCCAGGAGCGGTGCCAGGGTTTTTGGTGCCCTAGGTGCAGGGCCAGCTCGCTCGTCCTGTGGCTCCAGTGGACCTGCTGCAGGCGTGCCTGAGGATGCTCCACCGGAGCCGTGGGACCAGTGGACCGTCTGCAGGTATGCCTGCGGGAGGTCCACCGGAGCAGTCTGCCACCCTCCCAAATCGTGGCTCCCTAGGCGACCTCCTAGGTTGCCTAAATGGAAGTGCTGGCCCCAACCACACTCAGGGGGAAAATGTGCAATTCTTGCATTAGAATGCCAGGGAAGGGTCCTGCCACTCTTACGCTGCCACTTCTAAGGTGATTTTTGCTTTCCTTATATGCTCAAAGCCTTAGTGGACTTCAGGTTCTCTGCCCAGAAGTGGCACCTCATATTCTCGTATAGGATTTGAAAGCCAGCCGAAAATCCGTTCCATAAATAAGCCTTCTCTTTTTTGCTGGGGCAGTCCATTAGCAAATTCCATAACCCTTGTATCTCAGCTGGAGAAGAAGCCTTTCCCATAGTTGCTGCTTCCATCTGTAGCATCTCCTGAAGTGCTGGGACCTGGTAGACTCCCTTTCCAACTGCCCTGTTTGAACTGCCCTTTACCCCCATAATAGGAGAGTGCACTATGCTGATCCTTGCACTTTCTCCAGCAGTGTTTATACTTGCACTGGGAGCAAAAACATTTTCCATCATTAATGCAAAGTACACAGTGACTTTTATATCTGTAGTTTGTGTCATCAGATGCTACCAGTATGGCGCTCTGCTCTATTCAATGTTGATATTAGTCGGCTGCGTATGTGTGTTCCCTCTGTATACTGCCCCGGCTCTGCACAGATAGCTGACACAGCATACCCTCAAGAGAACCCCCAATGACCACAGACTCCGATAAGGTATGAAGGCACCTGGTCAGAATTATTGTCGAAGAGAAACACAATCTCTAGCTCCCCGGATTACATATCTACAGTTCTGCTAGTACACATGTGCTCCCTGGCAATGGACTGGCTCAGTCAGTGGTGGGACTTTCCACTGCTCCCTTGGCCAGACCAGGACATCCACTCAGGGATGCATTCTTATACACAGGTACAAACAGGTTATGCATCATTGAATGTACTGAGATACAGCCCCTCTATGCATTATGGTGTTGCCTTTCTCATCGTGCAGGACCAATAAGTGTCCATCAAACTGTCTATTCATTGTATTGTCCTTTCATATTGTTTATCCATCATATTGTCTTTTTATACTGTCTTCAGGCTGGGTCTGCCTGTTCCTTGTTATCTGTGTGGGATGTGTTTGTATCAGACTGTTCTGGTACCATCCTGGCATATATTCATTTTATTAGTGCTTTCATCTGTATACGTGCTTTTTAGCAGCCTTCCTCTTGCAAACTTCTGTGAGCAGGGCCTGCCTCTGGCTCACAGCCTAACTTTGATTTATGTTAGAAATGTCTTGACCACTACTTTAGTTCAGGCCTCATACCAGCCTCTGATACCAAGGGTTTATGTCTCAGGGCCTCATCTTACTACAGTTTGAAAATGAGGTCTGGGTCTGATACTACTCTGCTGTCCATGAATGCCAGCTGGGCAAGGTGATAAGGAGTCATATCTCCACTTAAAGTTCCTTTCAGGTCTATTTTACCTCTTGGTAATCAGGCTCCTCTGAAACCCTCTGCCTAAATTCTGTAATACCTTAACCATGCTACCCCCACCATATATAGCATAAGCCCCTGTTATTAAGTCCTCATACTCGAACAAGGAAATATACGTATTGGGGCACCTCACACAAAATATAATTGTGTAAATATAAAAGGTTGCAGATCACTTCAAGAGTTTGAGGCACCTTAGGTCTGTGGGGTTTGTCCTCATCTTTTGTGGGGCATGGAAGGTGTTATTTGCCCTCTCCTCTGTCTGGTCTTCCCAGCACAAGGCAAATAAATTCACAAATTCCCATATTTTCCTTAACCCCTTTAGACAGATGATTCCCAAGTGGGAGATGGTCCCTCATAAGCTCTAGTGGAAATAGCTGCCGTGTCCCCTGCCTATGTTTTATTAAGAACGATGATCCCTAATTGCTCCATATTCCCTTGAAGGATATCAGCCCCATCCCAAATCTGTGATATCTGAGAGGGGACTGCTCTTTAGAGGCAGGCTGCCCAACCTATGGGCCACCCACCGTCCACTATAGTGGCACCATGTGACCCCCATCCTTTTCTCCAGAAGCTAGTGGGGGGGGGGGAGCAGTGCCAAAGGCCTGACTCTAGCAGAACCACCCAGACACATAGGGCTCTTCCCAGCCCCTGCAGCAGAATAACTTAATTCCCTCCCCTCACCTCCCAACAACCTTCTCTTCTAGCAGGAGAAGTGAGGAGTGTATGACAAAATACCTAGCTCTATCAGGATCATGCCAGCCACTGTAGCAGCACTATGTGGCCCCTGCCCAACCTGTATGAAGGACGGGGGAGTCAGCATGCTATCGCTCCCTAAAGGGGCTCCTGCTGTGATAGTGAGCAGAGCCCCCATTCAGGGGGAATGACAGAGGTACAAACCGCACAGAGGGACAGAGATCCCCCCACCAGGGCAGACCCTCTGCCCATCTGGAAAAGGGACTCAGAATTTGTACTGGCCTTCCTCTGAATCTTGAAGACTGTTGCTCCTGGGAGCTTTCTCTGCTAGAATAGAACCAAAAGATGCTTCACATGGACCCTAGGCTAGGTTAAATCTTGGGAGTTGGGGAATGCTAGCCAATCAGCACCCCTCTCCCCTAGCTTGTCAAAGGGTTCCAAAGACTCCAAGGGGTAGGAGCTATCTATCATCCCTTGGTGAGTGTCTCCTTCTCTTGCTGCTGGGACTGGCCTCCTTTCATCACTGGTCCCATCAAGTTTCCGCACACATTGATACGGGTGGGTGGCATTTGCAGAGAAAGTCCTAGGACATTTCCATGAAGATTTTATCCTAAGAATATCAGTAGTAAGTAGGAGTATATTCTTTAAAGTACATACATACTCCAAGTAGTGACACAGCATTATGGGGAACTCACATCCTGTAGTGATTTCTGAGCTCAGTTTACAAATACAAAGGATTTCTTTTCTAACCAGTAGCCCTGGAAGTGGAACTGAGGCTCTGAGATTCAAACAAGATTCTTTCTATCATGTACATCATCACCAGTAATAAATTTCAGAAGGTCAAATCAGGATGTGAGCTACCCCATTGCTTTCCAATTACGGCCTTAGTGACAGTTGGAAGTCCCATTGCCATCTATGGGTTTTCACAGATGTAACTAATTGGAATTTAGTAAACAATTTTGTTGATGATGCATAAAATGGAATAGAAATGGCAGCTTAGTCATTCTTAGCTGTGATGTCTGGGTAGGGCTGATAGAAATAAAAAGCTGCAAAAACTGACCTTTGTCACTGAAGTCAGCAAAGGACTTTGAATATATATATGGAACAGATCTGTCAAGTAAGTAGTTGGGTTTTTTTTACTCTGGAAAGTGACTGTTTAAAATACCTTTTAGGTCACCTTTGTATAGCCTTTACCATTTTTTCATTAAAAGAATGTTCTTAAAATGTAAATTCAATAAAGGCTATTTTTCTTTAAATCATTTTCAACATCAGTTTTCCAAGTTTTTCTGCATGATGTAATTTGGGATGCAGCTGAGCTTCTTATCACCATCCCAGTTCCCTCATCCAATGGGAGTAAAACTCCATACTTTTGTAGAATTAGTTACAAGATGGAGAACATGGCATTCCGTTAATAAATAATATATGCATTTGTACAGTCCATTTCAACTTGAGTCCCAAAGCTCTTGTTTTCTTTATATTGAGACTGATTCTAACTCACAAATAATGATGTAAATTGGGAGTAACACCATTGAAGTTACAAGAGCTACACAACTATAAATTGAAGGTAAGCAAGATCAGACATAGCGCACGTCCAGACTAACCCGCGGCATCGGTGGGTTAAAATCGATTGCTCGGGGATCGATATATCGCGTCTAGTCTGGACGCGATGTATCGATCCCCGAGCGCGCTTACATTGATTCCGGAACTCCATCAACCCGAACGGAGTTCCGGAATCGACACGGAGAGCCGCGGACATCGATGCCGCGCCGTCCAGATGGGTGAGTACCTCGATTTTAGAAATTCGACTTCAGCTACGTTATTCCCGTAGCTGAAGTTGCGTATCTAAAATCGACTTTAATTCCTAGTCTGGACGTGGCCATAGGTCCATTAGTATTAGTGATACATTAAAGCTTTTAAACTTATTACCTGACTTTGTGCTGATACCTCTGATAAAAGCACTCTTCAGCAGATACTAAAATAATGTAGGTGGTAAAAACTAAATCCAAAATGTTAACAGCTATTTAAGCAAGTGAGATTGTCATGTTGCATGAAAATTAGGCTCTGTAAGGATTCTAAACTGAAACATCTTCTGTTTGAAAATGTGAGTCAGGTTTTCACATGTTTGGCTCATCTGAAAGTTTGAAGAACTAATTTGTAAGCAGGTAATTTATCAGGAAAACAAATACCCTATTCATTCTATGCTGGCATATTGTATTTATTTTTGAGATGTGCTGGATCCAGAATACTCTTAGTAAAAAGCTGCTTTCTTGATTATTTGTATCTCTAATTATCCAACAAGCAGAAAGCCAGCAGTCACACACATCCAGCTGGAGTCAATGGGCTCTGTCCTGCAGCTTTGCTTGAGTAAAGGCTGCTGTATCAGATGCAGAGCAATTTGCATGTGTACCTAAGGGCAACAATTAGCTGTAAATGTCTTCATTGGGTTGCTGAGCTTTATATTTAAAATAATTTCCTAAAGATAGTTAATGCCAAGATTGAAAAATAATTGACTGAATGCATCTGTGATCAACAGAAAGAAACCTCAGAGAATCCCTTAGCAATGTAATTAAGGAAGTGAACAACTCGTTCCATTTTTTTTTTTTTTTTTTTTTTTGCTGGCAGCACTTTCTCCTCAAATATATATTATTAATGAATTATTTACAAACAGTCAAAAACAGTGTTAAAACACCTTGAGTTTTCCCTCCAATATGCCTTTCACAATTATAACTGGATTTCTTATTCCTATGCAGCTTTATTAGTGAGTCTCATTATCATATTGTTGGAAATGATTGTGATGTGACTGATGTAACACAACATGACAATACATAAGGCTAAAATTGTGCAGAATATACATGCTTTTAGTTCTCTCTTTTAAACAAAACACCCTTTTTGTAATTAAATTGTAGTTAAATCTTTGCTAAAGCAAACAACTCAGAATACAAAGAAATTACAGAATATGCATGCACTTCAGATTTTAAGTATTTTTAAAGCATTAACATAAAGTGTTCATTTTTTCGGTTTTTAAAAGCCAATATTTTTGGAGGATAACTATCCGTTTGGAAAATAAGGTTTTTTATTTATTTTTTTTTACAGAAAAATTGACTTTTAATTTAAAAAACCCTCACAAATATGGAAAAAATGCTTTTTAGCTGAAAAGTTCTGAGTTTTTGGACAAAACTTTTTGTGTGTGCTTGGGGAGTGAGTTTTTTGACAAAAAGTCAAAACGTTTGGCAGAAAGTGGACCCATTCTATGAAAACTTTCAATTTGTCAAAACCCATTTTTTTCCCATTGTAAAATAGTTCTCATGGAAAATTTATGACCAGCCTCTATGGAACTAATATAATAGCTCAATATATTGAGGAATCCACATTTTGCAAATTTCTCATTACCAGAAAGAGGTGAATTTTTTTTAAAAAAGTGTTTGAAAATGTTTTAGCCTAAACTGACATGAAAAAGTACACCTTTCCATTTTGGGTGCACTGAAATATTGCTTTCTCATGATGTTTGTTGTATCCAAACTGGCCTAAAACTGAATGGCTACACTGTTCTCATGAATGCTAGTAGTGCTGTGAGAACATGTTTTTTATTAAATCTTTCAGAAATGGTAGCTATCCACTTTCTGGTGCAAAAATGGACTTGTTCCTGAACCTACAAACCCAGGGGAAGGAAGAATCTGGTCAACCATTCATTTATCACCTCTTTCAAATTGTGTAACAGATTGCATGCAATACAGCATAGTGGTTTTTGGAAACTGAATATTACTCTTTGCTGCTGCTACGGAACAAACCTCTGCCTACCTATTCTTCCTGTCCACGTTTCCACTGCCAAAACTGTCCCACTGAGGGCTTGTATACATAAAGCCAAAACTTGACCCAGTTGAAGTTCACGGGAATTCTGCTATTGACTTCAATAGGACATAGATTTGCTTCACATTTCTTTAGAGGTACCTTGTGAGATTGTTTTTTATGGATTATCTTTCCCACATGCTTCTCAAAGGCAGTACATGAGATTACATTAAACAGAGCTCAAGCATTTTTGTTGATCTTTATATGAAACAAGAGGGTTGAGTAATTGGCATGGTAGAATTTGTGCCAGGCCACTAGGGTACAGAATAGAAGAAAAACACGGCAGGGCAAATAAAAGCAGCAGGAAGATTTAAAAGGCAGAAAGAGTTTAGAAGATAAACTACATACACAATTGCACATACAGAACATCTACAGCAGATATAGCCATATCAGAATAGTCCCCCTCACTGCTGTTGTCCCAAAGTAGTACCACACGATTACCTATAACAACTGAGACAGCAAACTGCAACAGTAGTATAAAAGCCTTGGCATTGCCAGGTACAGTAGTTCAGTGTGGATTCTGCAGGTGCTTCTGTTTCTGCTCTGCCTACTGATCAAAGGAAGCACTTGCCCTAATAGTATACTCTAGGAAGAGATGGGTTCCCCTCTATTTCATCAACTCTCTTAATCATTGTCCTAGTAATTCTCCCTGCCACTATTATTTATGGCATCTTTGGAACCAGGCCTAAAAATTTGCTGATGAAATGACATATCAGAAAACTTTTCTTTGCCAAATTTGGTGCTGCAACTTTTTCTCTGTGGAATATTGATGTTTCAGCCACTGTTACTGGCAGTAATTTCTTTTATCACTTGGTTCTCCAGTAAAGGATGGTAAATTAGGCCTGAATGCCCAAAAAGGATTTAGGATTTGTGAGGTTAGGTGCCTACAGGGTTAGGCAGGATTTGTGTGGGTCACAGGAGAGCCAAAAGTGGGGTTAAGTGCCAGACATACATACCTAAATCTGGGTTTTAGGCACCTAAATAACTTCTGTTAATCCCACCTGTCTTAAACAGATGGTTAAGAGTTAATGCCTCTTTTACCTGTAAAGGGTTAAAAAGTTCACCTAGCCTAGCTAACACCTGACCAGAGGAACCAATGGGGGAACAAGATGTTTCAAAAGGAAGGAGGGAAGTTTTTCCTTTGTTTAGAGTTTCAGTTTCAGCCAGAGTGAAAAAGATCAAGGAACCAGCCTCTTATCAGAGTAGTAAGTTTTAGAAAGGGATAAATAGGTTTATGTTTATTTCTTTGTAACCTGTCTTATGCAATTAGAGGTAGAATCAAATTGGGTATTTGGGTTTTTTTTTTTGTGTAACTAAATTTGTGCCCAGGGGAACATCCTCTGTGTTTTAAATCTGTTGTCTGTGAGAGTAGCTGGTATGCTAATCTCTCCCAGAGGGTTTTCTTTTACCTTTCTTTTCTTTAATTAAAAGACTTTTTCTTAATACCTGATTTATTTTTTCCTTGTTTTTAGATCTAAGGGGGTTGGATCTGGATCCACCAGGAGTTGGTGGGAGAAAGCAGGGGGGATGGTTAATTTCTCCTTGTTTTAAGATCCAAGGGATTGGATCTGGACTCACCAGGGAACTGGTGAAGGAGTCTCTCAAGGCTACCCAGGGAGGGGAAGGTTTTGGGGGGAAAAGGAGTGATCCAGACTCTGAAAATTCTGGATGGTGGCAGTGATACCAGATCTAAGCTAGTAATTAAGCTTAGAAGTGTCCATGCAGGTCCCCACATCTGTACCCTAGATCTAAATTTTCACATGATAGCTCTCTGAGAACTGCAGACAGAGGACTGCATAGAGGAGAGGTGAACACTGCAGAAGAAACCATGAAATGCTGCAGCCATTGCTCCTGGTTCATACAATTGGCTGCAGACTTTGATAACATGGTCTCTTTTGGAGAAATGCATTTTTTTGTGAATGTAGAACCACCTCAGCTGCTTCCACTGCTGTCTACCCTCTTGATTTTGAACTATAATTGTGCCTACTCTACTCATGTTGGCAAGTACTTGGGAGGCATGGATCAGGGTTCACATCGCACTCCCCATCAATACCTGGTTCAAGCTGGAGAACCTAATGATCCAAACAGCGGACCACATTCAGTGATGAATCCTGGTCATGTGCCACCTGAGGAACAAACATTAAGAAGAATGGGAGTACTTGTGTGTGAACGGTCTAAATGGGAGAAAATATGGCACATTTTAGCCTTTTATCAGGAAAGTTCTTATACCACAACAGAACAGAGCAAAACCTTAGTGGGATATAACTTTTGAATAATGATAGTGCATGCTAATAGTTAATGTGAGGCTTAATTAGAATCTCAAATACAAGAAGAATACCAGACATGAGGATTTTTTTTCCTTCTGACTGGCTCAGAGGCAGCACTCTCCCACTGAGACAATGAGTCAGAAAGTTTCCTGCTGACCCACCTGAGCACATAGGCTAGGAAGCTGAAAGGTTTTGGTAATGAAGCAGAAAAAGAAGAGCTAAACATTTATTATAGGATTGAGAATTGGGATTCAGGACCAGACTGTCCTATTAAAGGGAGAACTCAAGGTGGGGCTTTGAGAGAAGATATAACAGGTAATGTGAGATGGACTGTGGTGCAGAGGCATTCATTATAAAACAAAGATTAACAGAACGAAGTGCTTAATGAGACAGAAGCCATGTGTTTCCAAGCAAAACAAATGGACAAGCCTCTACTGTCTAAAGTATTTGTCTTTCAGACTAACTTAAGGAGAATGTGACCTAATAAATATTGGTGATTCTTTGTGTTAGAAAACGTTTTTTTTTTTAGGTTTGTTAATATGCAACAGTAAGATAAAGAGTTCATTTTCAAAGGCAGAGGCAATCTAAACCAAATCAAATGCAGACAATACAAATCCTTTAAATATACCAAAAGCAAGAAGCCCGTGAGAGACTCTGTGGATCTGCTAGCCTGCTAGGGAGCTATTAAGAAGAAGGACATTGTGGAGAAGCTAAATGAGTTTTTTTCCCTTTAATCTTCACCACAGAGGATATTGTAGAGATGCCTAATGCAGGCTTCTTTTCAGTTTTTTTTTTAAAGGATACTGTGAGAAGATTAAGTTTCAAAAAAGAGATGCAGAAAGAGCCTGAAAAACTGAAGAGCAACAAGTCACCAAGACTGTGTTATACACTCAAGCTTTGAAGAAATTTTAAGAAACAAGTGACTGAGCTGTTTACAAAAATTTAAAGTATTTATGAAAATCAGTTACTATCTCAGACATCTGAAGGTCTGTATTGTCTCATATGTTCCTGCAATCACTTATGTGCAACTTTATGCACTGTAATTTTCTTTTAAAATGGCGGTATCCTCACAGATATTTAACATTAGGAATGCACGTGCCCTTTTCAAAGCTTTGCGGTTGGGCCTGAATTCATAGTGGCAAAATAAAGCTTGCATGAAGCTTGCATTATGCTACAGTGTCTGAAAAGGAAAAGCACACATAGCCTAAGTCTTACAACATCCCAGGGCTTCATCTTGCACTACCAGTGTCAATGGAAACATTGCCACTGACTTTACTGGGCTCTTGGATTAGACAGTAGGATATATCACTACATGATGCTTCCAACACAGACACACAAACCCAGAACAAATATCATTTTTTAAATCCGAAAATCTTAACATTGAACAAAATTAATCATCCCTTGCTCTCACTAAAATATCTATATACCAATGTGAAACCTTCTCTTTTGCTTCTTTCCACTTTGTACCTCTTTATCCTCTGTTTCTCCTTCCTTTTTGGACATTGGCTCTCAAACTTTTTTATTGGTGACCCTTTACACATAGCAAGCCTCTGAGTGCGACCCCCCTCCCTTATAAATTAAGAATACTTTTGTATATATTTAACACCATTAAAAATGCTGGAGGCAAAGAGGGATTTGAGGTCGAGGCTGACAGCTCGCGACCCCCCATGTAATAACCTTGTGACCCCCTGAGGGGTCCCGACCCCAAGTTTGAGATGTTCTGATCTCCATTATTCTTCATCTTTTTAACTTTCTTCCCTATTGTCCTGTGATTGTGGGACAAGGGTGTTCATACTGGATTCCCCTTAGGAAGTAAAAAGAGAACATCTTTGCTCCACATACCTACACAAATTCATCAGCTGGAATGACAATTCCACTGAAAATCAATATAGAGAAAAAAACCAAAACATTCAAAGGTTGTCAAGCAAATAGTTTGGTGCAGGTAGTGGGTTCAGAAAAATAATCCAATTTATGATCACTAGCCTACCTGAATGAACTGCAGTATGATCAATTCAAAGTAAATCTTACAATCATTCTTGTCTAACCATTCCTTTCTTCCCGTATTTCTCTTCTCACGTTCTTGAATTTTCAATCAAATAATCATTAACAATAATCACATGCAGCAATAGGAACTTGGAGCACCCAGCTCCCTCTCAGCTTTAATATTTGTGCAGTAGGACTCACCATAAATATCCCCGTTTACCTGACATCATAAGCTGATATTCTCATGAATAGAATATACTGTATACCTTAATTGTATGTGGTATAAGGAGCTATGCAATATTTTCTGTGTATACTGCCTGTCTCCAGAGGCCACTGTTATTTTGTGATGGAATTGATGAAGCATGTTAACAGAGGAGAAACATGCAGTGCTCTCACATTATAGTACAACTATACCAAATTAAACATTTTTTTCCACTTTTCATTATCAACTTAGGGTGAAATCCTGGCCCTCCTAAAGTCACTCAATGGCAAAACTGCCATTGACTTCACTGGGGTCAAGATTTCATCCATAGCTTTGCTTGCATTACACAAGGCAGTTAAAAATAGAGCAGTGTTCAACTGGTACTGCAGAAGTACACAAAATCAACCTTGCCTTGAGTTCCCCTAGGTTTTGGACTTCAGCCCTCATAAAATGATGACCCTGCTCTCCCCGACTTAATGGTCCCAGTTTTCTCCTGTAAAATTCCCTGAGATCTCCTTAAAACTTCTAAATTATGCAGAGCAGATTGGTAGAACTTGTGTGGAGAAGAGAATGCTGCTGTCAAGGGCAGGAAACTTCAGCCATCTGGATTAGTCAAATTCAAGCCTGCAAGCAAATCAGCAGGGTTTGAATCTCTGCCAATTCCTTAGGACTGAAAAATGCAGGGTTCACATTGCCTTACTGACAATTAGATTAGCTTGGCTTTTGCAATAGGTGAGATACAAGTAATACCTAAAGCAATGCAAAGAATTTAGTTGCTGATTTGCCTTACCTTCTGAAGGCATTATCCATGGTGAGAGAAATATAGTACCCTGAAAGTAGGTCTTGAAAAGAAACAGGTGTAGGGTGGTGTGTGTTTCTTTGTTTGTTTTGTGTAGGGTTTTTTCCCTTAAATTTTGTTATCAAGTGGAAGGTCAGTTAGTGAAATCCTGATTAAACTAAGTCAATGCCAAAAGTGTCATTGACTTCAGTGGGGCCAGGATTTCAACCAAGATCTAGACTCAACTTCCAGGTTTTAGATGACAACATTTTTACAATACTTTAATGCTTTGGTTTAGTTCTGTATAATATTATATTAATGTTTTCAGCATACTTATGACTTAATCAGGGGACCAATCCTAAATTTCCCTACTCAGATGAATTGTCCTTACACTGATTTCCTTGTTTCTACTCGTGTGTGTATCTTATTGGGTGAGGAATGATCAGATAATTAAGGGATGCAGCCTCAACTGTTACAGTATATTTATCAGTCCACATTTTGATACATGTATACTGTTTACATTGTAACATATTTCTATTTTAACAACATCGTCTAAGTCCAATCCTGTGTGGTCCAGTGCATTAAGGTATGTTCCAAAACATAAAACCACATTGTTCTTTCTTAATATTTTGACAGGTAAATTATTTAATTTTTCATTCACTTTAATGCATGTGAAAAAATGATTTCAAAAATAACCTACATGTAATGATAAACTTTTATTATTGAATATGCATTAATTTCTATGATAAGTTCCACTGTGCAATTCTTCTATAGATAAGTAAATAGATATGCCACTGCACATGATCTGACATGAACTGAAGTGATGGAAAATACATTAAGGGAGTGAAGAGATTTGATTAAAATAGATGAATGTGACATTCAATATTCAAAAGTTTATTTGAAAATTCATTTTGCATTTTCATCATAAAACTACAATAGTTTGTCAAGTTTATTTGATGATACCTGAACTTTAATAGTACTTAGTGCAAGAAGAAATAAAAATTAATAGGTTTGAAACCAACACTAAAAAAGGCTTGGTCATATGATCCTCAAACTGTTTAAGTGCATGGTTCCCTTTTAAGTATGTGAGTCATCACGTTGGGATGACTTGTATGCTTAAAATTGAATATGTGCATATGTGTCTGGAGGACTGGAGGCCAATACTTTAATTTAAGAAGAGATTGAAAACAATATTAACAACCTATTTAATATAAAATTGTGGCTTTACCAGAAGCAGCATCACTAATTTACGTAATTAAGAAATTTGACAGATTAATTTTAATGTATTACAAAAATCAATATGTATTGAGTTGAACTTACAGTTAAAAATAATTATTTGGGGATTGGCAAACAGGATGGCACAAATCACAAACTTTCAATGAGTATGAAAGCATGATATAGTGTGTGCCCTTTAATTTTCTTGTTATTATTTTTGTCACATTAGAACATTGTGAAATGTTTTTAAAAGCCTCTAATATTAAGTTTTCAGGATTAATTGGTACACATGAAACAGTCAGAAAAGTATATTTGTCTACAATTGTTTATATGTCAAACACTAATATCAACAGGCTGACATTATAACTCTATGCTAGACACAATGATACAGTATACTTCACATACCTTGAGCAGAAAAACATCAACAGTCCTGTGATGCCCTGCAGAAATGTAGTCAGCCCTCACAGATTTTTGTTTATGGTAGGCACATTAAAAATTTATTCATATTTCTGTCTTTTCCACCTCTGTTTTTCTACCTGCTTAAGTATTGTTATATTAAATTCTAATAGATCTAAAGGATTGCCTATGGTATCTGATTGTTTGTAGAAGACAAAAATCTTTCACAGTTGTTTGTACCAGTCTTCTTCATAAAGACAATGCCTTTATGTATGATATTTCTAATGAATTATGTTGTACATCATTCTTGATTAATGCAATTTGTACCATTCTATACCAACAACATTAAAAATATGGCTACTCTGCTGCAGTGAATGAATATCAAGAGCACAATCACTAATCATATCCTATGTTTTCTTTTCTGTTAAGACAATGACCTGAAGCACACAGCTACAACTAAAACATAGGAAGGCAGGAATTTCCTTACTAGTAAGATATTCTCCCTCTGATGATGGCCAATGCAAGATGACTCAGAGGAGGATGCAAGAAACCCTGCCAAAAGCAGATGAGGAATAATCTATTGCCAGAGATAGTTTCCTCCTAATTCCCAATACTTAAAGTTTGGTTTATGCCCTGAAGCATGAGGGGGTTTATCCTTTCTAAAACTCTTTGATTATTTGTAATAGTTGTTATTAGAGCTGTCAAGTGATTTAAAAAAATGTGATTAATTGTGCCATTAAAAATTATTCATGATTAATCATGCAATTAATTGCACTGTTAATAATAGAATACCATTTATTTAAATTTTTGGATGTTTTCTATATTTTCAAATATATTGATTCCAATTATAACACAGAACTCAAAGTATACAGTGCACACTTTATTTTATTACAATATTTGTGCTATAAAAACCCAAAAGAAATAGTATTTTTCAATTCACCTCATACAAGTGCTGTCGTACAATCTCTTTATCACTGAAGTTGAACTTACAAATGTAGAATTATGTATAAAAAATAACTGCATTCAGAAATAAAGCAATGTAAAACTGTAAAGCCTGCAAATCCACTCAGTCCTACTTCTTGGTCAGTCAGCCACTCAGACAAATGAGTTTGTTTACATGTGCAGGAGATAACGCTTCCTGCTTCTAGTTAACAATATCACTGGAAATGAGAACAGGTGTTCACTGTGCACTGTTGTAGTTTGCATTGCAAGATATTTATGTGCCAGATGCTTTAAAAATTCCTATGTCCCTTCATGCTTCAATCACCATTTTAAAAGACATGCGTCCATGCTAATAAGGGGTTCTGCTTGATAATGCTCCAAAGCAGTGCAGACCAATGCATGATCGCTTTTATCATTTGTGTCAGATGCCATCAGCAGAAGGTTGTTTTTCTTTTTTGGTGGTTCGGGTTCTGTAGTTTCCAGATAGGACGGTTACGCTTTTAAGACTTCTGAAAGCATGCTCCACACCTCATCCCTCTCAGATTTTGGAAGGTACTTCAGATTCTTAAACCTTGGGTTGAGTGCTGCATCTATCTTTAGAAATCTCACATTGATACCTTCTTCGAGTTTTGTCAAATTGCAGTGAAAGTGTTCTTAAAACAAACAATATGTTCTGGGTCACTGTCCAAGACTGCTATAATATGAAATATATCACAGAATGTGGATAAACCAGAGCAGGAGACATAATTCTCCCCCAAGGAGTTCAGTCACAAATTTAATTAATGTATTATTGTTTTAACAAGCATCATCAGCATGGAAGCACGTCTTCTGGAATGGTGGCTGAAGCATGAATGGGTATCTGAATGTTTTGCATATCTGGCATATAAATACCTTACAATGCCGGCTACAAAAGTCCCATATGAATGCCTGTTCTCACTTTCAAGTGACATTGTAAATAAAAAGCCAGCAGCATTTTTACAAACAACTTGTTTGTCTTAGAAATTGGCTGAACAAGAAGTAGAATTGAGTGGACTTAGAGGCTCTAAAGCTTTTCATTGATTTGTTTCTGAGTGCAATTACATAACAAAAAGAACTACATTTGTAAGTTCAACTTTTACGATAAAGAGATTGCACTACAGTACCTGTATGAGCTGAATTGAAAAATACAATGTCTTATCATTTTTACAATGCAAATATTTGTAATAAAAATAATAATATAAAGTGAGCACTGTACACTTCATATTCTGTGTTTTAATTGAAGCCAATATATTTGAAAATGTAGAAAAACAGCTAAAATATTTTTAAAAAATCAAGTGATATTCTATTTATAGCATTGCAATTAAAAATCAATTAATCACGATTAATTTTTAAGTTAATTGCATGAGTTAACTATAATTAATTGACAAGCCTACTTGTTATACAAACTTTTGATATTCTTATTATTTAATAACAGAGTATTTTGGTCCTCTGAGAGCTGATCCCAAAGCTTGTAGTCTCTTGAATATCTCTAGGCTTCTCCTCCAGCCCTTTCTCTGGGAAAGGAATAAGGGAGCTACACATATGAACATTTATTTCCTTCTGTCAGTTTTCAGTATGGCACCTTTCTCATTGATTGTTTCCTTGCTCTTTTATTATTACAGAGCCTGAAAGAAGTTCCCCATCTATTTTCATACTGTTCTTTATTTATGTACTTCATCTATCATGTCCCCTCTTATTCACCTCCTCTTTAAAGTAATCTATTTTTAGTTCTGTATTTGTGGGGTGATCAGAACTGAACACAGTATTCCATGTTAGGGCATACAGTAGATGTCCATAATGTCATTATAATATTTTTTCTATTATTCTTCATCCTATTCCTCTTGCATCCCAATATTTTATTTCTGTTTCCTCCATCTCCTTCCTCTTTCATATAGCAACATGAAAAGCAATATTAAAGGTTAACATTCAAGTTTGTCGTCCATTCTATGGCTTCTATTGACTTGGAACGAAACAAGGTTGTCCCTCTGAAGAAGGGCATTAGTTCACTAAATGTTCCATAGTTTGTCTGTCTTCTCCATATTTGATACTAGGCTGTCTTTCATTTTTCATTTGTGACATAGGTAATTTTAACATCCATGTGAGGTTCAGATATGGTTCTTTGTGATCCATATCTCATGTGGAAAAGACTATAAGAATGGCCATATTGGGTCATCTAACCCTGTATCCTGTCTTCTAGCAGTGGTCAATGCCAGGTGCTTCAAAGGGAATGAACAGAACCAATAACCATCAAGAGATCCATTCTGTTGTCCATTCTCAGCTTCTGGCAAACAGAGGCTAGGGATACCATCCCTGCACATCGTGGCCAATAGCCATTGATGGACTTATCCTCTATGATTTTATCAAGTTCTTTTTTGAACCTTGTTATAGTCTTGGCCTTCCCAACATCCTCTGGAAAGGAGTTCCACAGGTTGACTGTGTGTTGTGTGAAGAAATACTTCCTTTTGTTTGTTTTAAGCCTGCTACCTATTAATTTCATTTGGTGACTCCTAGTTCTTCTATTATAAGAATGAGTATAACACTTCTTTATTTAATTTCTTCACACTAGTCATGATTTTAAACACCTCTATAATAAGTTGTCTCTTTGCCAAGCTGAAAAGTATCAGTCTTATTTATCTCTCCTCAAATAGAAGCTGTTTCATTCCCCTAAGTGAAGCCAAATGGCTGTTCTGTAGGATCTGTGATCAGGTCTTGATTCTTGACCCTGTCATTTGTCTTTTGGTGACAGTCCTGAGGTTTTAAGAACTTTGGCCACTAACTAGAAAGTGTCCCCACACTTAAGGTGGTATCTCTGAGGGTGCATTTATAGATAATCATAGATGGACAAGTCTGGCTTTGTTATCACATAGCATTGTATTCTCTCATGCATGGAGTGTGCAAGATCATCCACACCTTCCAAATGTTCTTGACTGTGTGTATGACATATTGCTGATATAAATATTAAAGAATAATGATGGCCAGACTGAGCCCTGTGGAAGTAATTGTTCAGTAGATGAGGTCTGCTGATCTGTTCCATTACATGGATGTGAAACTTACAGTTTTATAGGTTCTGACACCAGAAAGGACCACTGTGATCTATTAATCTGACCTCTTGAATAAACATAGGCCATGGAACTGCCCCCAAAATAATTTCTGGAGCATATCTTTTAGAAAAAAAAACCAACCTTGTTTTAAAAACTGTCAGTAATGAAGAATCCACCACAACCCTTGATAAAATGTTCCAACTGATGAGCATGACTGTCAGTAAGTGCAGTGTACTTCAGCAACAGTGCTATTTTTGACATTTACAGAAGCAGGCCATCCTGCCAAAATGTTGAGGACAGGTTCACAAAGGCCACTGCTGTTTGTTTTGAGCCTGTGTTGATAGCCAGCTTTGATATAGGTCACCAGTGCAATATGTTTATTGTTCAGTGCAATACCCAGTCTAAACTCAGATTACTTTTTAGGTATTTAGTCCTCAAAGATGTGTTGAAGCCTCTTAAGTAGTATCCTTTCTAAGAGGTTGCTTATTATATATAGTAATAACATTAACTGGCAGTTTTTCTAATCATCTGCTGCTTTCCCTAGTTTCATGATCATGAACTTTTCCTGTTCCATATCTTGAGTATTTGGCCAGAAGCATGTGCATTGGTAAAGAAATGCATTGGCTAGTCATGGCCATGCTAATTTAGGCTTTTCAGAAATGCCATCTGGACCTGCAGCTTTCCCAAATTTGGTGAGTGTAATGGCTTTGTGCACTTCTCCTCTAGGCTTCGACAGATTTGATGTTAATGGGTGGTTGGGTAGGGAGTGATAAAGCTTTTTCTTCACTTTTCTTTTGTGATGATGGTCTGTTTGAGACTTTGAATTCAGAAGTATTTGGGTAGCAATGGCACCAGGTGCACCAGTGATATTATGGAGTAGCCTCTAGGCTTTCCTGCTTGAGTGGGTGAACTCTAGGCTCTGCATAACTTTTGTCTATCATTTTTATTTAGAGTTCATTGATCCCAGGAGCATGGTTGCAGCAATAGGGCTACCTGTTGTTCTGTACTCCTTTTGAAGTTCCCCATTGTCAACCGATCAACAGGGATTAGGCTTTCCTGTAGCTGCAGGGAAAGTTCTTCTTCACTCTTTTTAAGGAGATGATCATGCCTGTGTTGCTAGCTTTAAGCATCCACTAAAAGATATTATTTGCCCAGTGTAGACACACTTCAGCTGATCAATGACTTGGTTACTTAGCCAGTCCTACAATTCTATGATTCTGTGATGGAGAACATGAGGCATCAAGAAACAAGAGCAGATAACAATGAGTGGTATTACTGTTCTTTGGTGAGAACAAGAAGCTTAAAGCTGAAGCAGTGGAAAATGTGTAGGGGGCAATCTGGTAAAATGTTCATATCAGCATCATTTTCAATGATTTGGAAGGAACAATGTAGATATTAGGGAGACCACAGTGGGAAAAAAAAAACAGCATGTGACAGACACACTCATGTGGCTTACCACACTATTGGAAGGCACTAGGATACTACTGTTATAAGTGCAGTATGAGAAACTGTATAGAATGCACAATTTGGTAATCAAGATGGGAAATGATGAGAACTTGAATGAGGGAGTTAAACTTTGAATTGAGACTGGACAAAGAGGAGATAACATATTAGAAGTATGAGGATCAATCCTGTATTTGCATGGAGATGAACTGCAGGACTGACAGGAACTTTCCACCTCTAATTTGTATGATTATATGATCTATTTCTGTGTATGTATATATTTATATCAGTCATGCAGTGCATCCCCATACAAAGACAGGATAAACAATACTGAGATATTTTGTAAAGATTTGGGAGGCATGGGGGACATGAATGTGGCCTACATATTCTCAGCACACCTGAAAATTAGGTGTCTTACACTGATCAACCAAAAATACAGGCACCCCAACTGAATTGGCATTTTTGAAAATATATTCTTCCATCTACCTCCTGCTGTAGACAAGGGACTGATGCTCCCATTGGTATCAAAGGGAGTTTTCAACTGACCTGAAAGCATGACTGGGCCTGAGTTTGAAAAAAAAGAGTTTTGCAGCAATTCACAGGAAAAAAGTTCTTGAAATTTATAGCTCATTATTTTAACTAAGTTTTCCATTACATGATGTTATAAAAAACTAAAGACTGACATTTTGGCTACATTTTGTATAAAGCTAGGTATTTTAAAATATTTTATCCTATACATTTTTCTCACCAATTATTCTGCAATCTGTTGTGTGCTATTTTTCTTACTTTCATTTTTCTGACAGTTTCTGTTATAGTCCCAATGAAACACAGCAAGACTGAGATTGAAAAATTTCTATTATTTTATTGGGTAACTGTTTTATTCAAGCAGAAAAATACAAAAGGCAAAAGTGTGCTTTAAATGTCAAGTGGAAATAAAGCATGTTTGTTCAGCATGTATATTTGCCTCAAGAGAAACAGAACAAATAGAGGAAACATCCCATACTTAAGCAAAAATAGTGTTCCTGATCACAGAGATCATGTTTTATATTGATTTAATGTAAAATAACAGATAAAACACTGGCTGCATTTTAGATAGATAGATAGATTAGATAGGATAGAAAAGCCTCCAATCATCAGATTAAATTTGTATTATCATCTACACATTAATTAATCATTATACAACATAGAGCACATTATGTACTAAGGCATTTTTATGTCTCATTCTGTCTTTGGAAAGCTCTTACTTACTGTGCATTGAGAGTTGTGTTGAGGCAAGCAGAGTACAAGAGAAAATAGTAACTAGAAATTATGCTTTATCTGCAGCAGAAAAAATGTCATTGAATAGTTGCCTAAAATATATAACAAAGCCCATAGACATAAAATGGTCGCTGCCTGGATAAATGAATAATCTTGCTACCAAAACACAATAAAAATCCTAGAAAGAACATCTGTTATAGGTCTTTGTCAACAATAAATATTGGCACTGAAATAATAGTGATGAATATTGCCTCTAGATACCATTGTCCCAAATGTAGCAAAGCTAGACCAAGTACACTAGGAACATGAATCATAATTTTCAGAAAACTACTTAATACGGTACTTGAAAAACAAAATAACATTGATTTCACTGTCAATGTAATTTTTAAGGTAGATAAGATGACTGGTAAGTGTAAGGATGCAAAACACCAAGGAGCTAAATCTGTTTATTTAAGAAACAACTGGATTTTTTTTAAGCGTGAATACTATGTTATAGAAAAATTAAAAATCCATATTTGCTAATACTTACCAGTTATCACAGATATCTACTATTCAAAGTATAGAGAAAAAAGATGGCAATGTCATATACCTCAATGTGGTAGCTGCTGTGAAATACCAAATTATTCTCAGTCACCTAGCTTGTGACTTTTATTGTTCTCTAACAAATAAACAAATAACAGCAGTGAGATCAAAACATGGGGATTTTTATTTTTAGATTAAATTGTATTTTATTTTTCAAATAATATTATGAGATTTGAAAGAGGAGTTTTAAGGCTAAAATGCAACTTCCTTTAACTATAGCAGTCGATATCATGAGGTAAATGTAGCCATGTTGGTCTCAGGATATTAGAGAGACCACGTAGATGAGATAATATTTTTTATTGGACCACCTTTTGCTGGTAACAGAGACAAGTTTTAGAATTGAAGACCTAATAAGGAGCTCCGTGTAAGCTCAAAAGCTGGTCTCTGTCACCAACAGAGGCTGGTCCAATTAAAGATATTTCCTCATCCACCTGGACTCTCTAATATCATAGGGGTCACTTAAGGCCGGATTTGGAGACATTTATTTGCATTTACTAGTACCTAACTCCCCAAGTAATCTCACTGAATCCAATGGAATGATTTGAGGATTAAAGTGATGCTGCTACTACTACATGGCTCTTGTATTGTGTATTTCATCAGTAGATCTCAAAGCGCTTTACAAAGTAGGTCAATATCATTATCTTCCCATTCCATAGATGGGAAAAGTGTAGAACAAAACAGAGAAATAACCGCTACAAAGTTACCCAGTAGGCCATGGCTGAGTTAGGCATAGCACTCAGATCTCTTAAATCCCAACCTTGCACCCTATTCTCTAGGACACACTGCCTCCCCTGCTGCCAAAAGGGTATCAAAATCTAGCTTGCATTAATAAGACGAATCCAGATAAAACAGCTCATTTCTACTCATATTGAATTATTTAGCAGAACCATTGCCCCCCACACTTACTTATTTGTCCTCAACACAGAATCACTTGATACAATTGAAAAAAAAACAACAACCCAAACTGCCTACAAGAAGGTGTTACAACTGAGGACTTTTCCACATAGACCTGCTCCAAAGCTCACTAAAGTCAATGGAAATACTCCCACTGATTTTAATGGGCTTAGGATCAGTTTCCATATATTTTATTAAGCTGACATACTGCTCCAGATGCTCAATGAATATTAAAGTTGATAATGAAATATGACCTTCTGTTTGGTCTAACCATATATGGGTCTAAATCAGATGTTCGCCATCTTAAAAAAATATACACAGAGGGGCATTCCATCTGCCCTTTGGAATCCAGGTGCATCATAATAAGCAGGATGAATAAGAATATTTGTTAAACACTGACATAACAGAGCAGGAAAATAACAGGGGCATGGGGTAACTTGCTCATCTCGCTGGCCTAATAAGGATGACATTCACGCCAATGCATATGTACACAGATAACACATAAATAACAAAGCCATATAATAACATAGTATTTAGGCAAATAACAATATCATTGTGTGTTGTTGGAACAAGCTCGGATATTGTATCCTTGAACAATATAGCAACTTCTATATATACACATGGCAATTGAAACTGGAGTTACTATCTGTAGTGGAAATTGCAATATCTATCTATGCAAGAATCCCCTGAAATAACCCAACGTGGTGACCAAAGCTAGACAACCCACAGTAGCAGATACCTTCTGGTTTGCATATAATACTCTGTGCACCTTCCGTTAAAACTGCTACTCTAGCAGAAACAGGAAAAATAAAATTACAGAGTGAAATTAAGAGAGCTGCCCAGGAAAGATTCAATAGTGAGATCAAAGACTGTGATCTTGATTTAGGCTAATTTTGTTACAGATTCATAACACAGTGCCAGATTCTGGGAGTGTTTAACACCTTAGAATTCCTACTGAAGTCAATGAGAATTCTGGTTGCTTGATGTGTCTCTGGTTTTTCCCATTCAGCACATGTAATTATTCTGAAATTAGTAATAAACCACACAAACTCTGGAAAACTCATTATACTCAAAACCTCATCTAGACATTAATACTTTTCTCTACCTCAATATTCAGACTTTGGAATATAGTTTTAACATACCCAAAATAGAATAAAAAAATTTGTGTGAAAAGAGGAAAATGAAATAGAGTAATTCATGTTTAAAATAAAAAAAACCTGCTGAATTATTTGCATAGTCCAATGTACACCACAATTTTGTTTTAGTAGTGAGGTAATAATCTGTACCCTTCAGTGTAACATTGGAGACAGTTATTATTTGTACTTCAATATAAGAATCTGTAAAATACGAAAAATTAAATTTTGAAACAAAAAGGCGAGTCCTTGCCTCCTCCCATCCCCTACTTCTCTTTCTTGCCTATCTCGTGTGTGTGTGTGTGTGTGTGTGTCCTTTTGCTGAACATATGCAGATTTGGCAGGGCGAAGGGGGGAAGTGTTCAGGTGCATTTACTGTTTTAGGAGAAATGAGTGTCACGGCGTCCAGGTATTTTTAGTGTGATTTGTTTGTTTACAAAATGTACATAAATCCTGTTTTCTTGAACTGAAGTGGTCACAGACTGCATAAAGGTGACTCCCTGTAGAAACTTCATCTTCAACATCACTGTTCCTTTACTGAGGCTACGTCTACACTACGGTATTATTCCGATTTTACATAAAACGGTTTTATAAAACAGATTGTATAAAGTTGAGTGCACGTGGCCACACTAAGCACATTAATTTGGCGGTGTGCATCCATGGTCCGAGGCTAGCGTCGATATCCGGAGCGTTGCACTGTGGGTAGCTATTCTGTAGCTATCTCATAGTTCCCGCAGTCTCCCCCGCCCCTTAGAATTCTGGGTTGAGAGCCCAGTGGCTAATGGGGCAAAAATCATTGTCGCGGGTGGTTCTGGGTAAATGTCGTCAGTCATTCCTTCCTCCGGGAAAGCAACGGCAGACAATCATTTCGTGCCCTTTTTCCCTGGATTGCCCTGGCAGACTCCATAGCACTGCAACCATGGAGCCCATTCAGCTTTTTTTTTTACATGTATGTGTACTGGATGCCGCGGACAGAGGCGATACTCCAGCGCTACACAGCAGCATTCATTTGCTTGTGCATGATAGCAGAGACGGTTACCAGTTGGCAATGAGATGATGGTTATCTGTCCTTCTGTACTATCTGCTGCTATCATGGGTGCCCCTGGCTGAGATCGGCCGGGGGCGCAAAGGCAAAACTGGGAATGACTCCCAGAGTCAATCCTTCCTTTATGGTTTCTAAAAATAGAGTCAGTTCTGCCTAGAATATGTGGCAAGTGTACTAGAGAAGCAGTGTATCAGAGAGCACAGCTGCTCCGTGTCAGATCCCGCAGAAATGATGATCTACATGCCATTCACGGGGTGTGCCCCTGCAACAACCCCACCCGTTGCTTCCCTCCTTCCCCAACCTTCCTGAGCTACCGTGGCAGTGTCCCCCCCATTTGTGTCATGAAGTTATAAAGAATGCAGGAATAAGAAACAGTGACTTGTTAGTGAGATAAAATGAGGGGGAGGCAGCCTCCTGGTGCTATGACAGTCTAGGCAGGACATTAAACGGTGCAGGGGAGAGGAGCCTAGCATGCCACTGCTATGATAGTCCAGGCAGGACAGAATCTTTTCTTTACACAGAAAAGGGAGGGGGCTGATTGAGCTCCGCCCCCAGTTGCTATGATGAAGACAGTTAGCAGCCGTTCTGTACCATCTACTGGGAATGACCAAGAATCATTCCTATTTTCACCCAGGCACCTCCAGCCAGCCTCACCTGAAGCCAGCTAGGAGCACTCACGGGTTGATAAGAAGGACGGTTACCTGTCTTACTGCACCATCTGCCACCGGGGAAGGGAGAGGAGCCGATACTGCTCTTCACTGCTGCAGCATTGCGTCTACCAGCAGTATTCAGTAGACATAGGGTGACATTGAAAGAAGTCAAGAAACAATTTCTTCCCCTTTTCTTTCATGTCGGGGGGGGGGAGTAAATTGACGAGCTATTCCCTGAACCATGCCAGATAATGTGTTTGAACCTACAGGCATTGGGAGCTCAGTCAAGAATGCAAATATTTTTCGGAGACTGCTGGGGACTGTGGGATAGCTGGAGTCCTCAGTACCCCCTCCCTCCCTCCCTCCATGAGCATCCATTTGAGTCTCTGGCTTCCCATTACGCTTGTCACGCAGCACTGTGTAGCCTGGAGATTTTTTTTTAAACGCTTTGGCATTTCGTCTTCTGTAACGGAGCTTTGATAGAACAGATTTGTTTCCCCATACAGCAATCAGATTCAGTATCTCCCGTATGGTCCATGCCGGAGCTCTTTTTTGGATTTGGGACTGCATTGCCACCCGTGCTGATCAGAGCTCCACGCTGGGCAAACAGGAAATGAAAATCAAAATTTCGCGGGGCTTTTCCTGTTTACCTGGCCACTGCATCCAAGTTGAGATTGCTGTCCAGAGCGGTCACAGTGGTGCACTGTGGGATACCGCCCGGAGGCCAATACCGTCGATTTGCGGCCACACTAACCCTAATCCGATATGGTAATACCGATTTTAGCGCTATTCCTCTTGTAGGGGAGGAGTATAGAAACTGATTTAAAGAGCCCTTTATGTCGATATAAAGGGCCTCGTAGTGTGGACGCGTACAGCGTTAAATCGGTTTAACGCTGCTAAAATCGGTTTAAACACGTAGTGTAGACCAAGCTACAGAAGTAAATGTTTTGGTCCCCTGTCTCACCTGGAGTCTCCTGGAATCTCACTGCTTAAGCACACTGTTCCCCTGTCTCAGTTCCTGGTCTTCACTTAGAGCATGTCTACATGTCAATTAAAAAGCCGTAGCTTGCCTGTAGCAGCAGACTTGTGCTCAAGGGGCTCATGTTAAGCGGCTGTGTAATTGAGGTATAGATATTTGTGCTCAGACTGGAGCTCGGGCTCTAGAACCCTGCAAAGTGGGAAGTTCCCAAGGGCTGAGCTGCAGCCCTAGCCCAAATGTCTACACCACAAATAAACAGCCCCTTAGCCCAAGCCCTGTAAGCCTGAATCAGCTGGCATGGGTCACCTGGAGGTGTTTAACTGCACTGTAGTCATACCCTTAGGGTGAATAGGTCTCATCAGTAAAAGATTGAGTCTTCTGGGTTACATGGTTCTTTAAGGTATCGTGGCCTGTAGCACTCCTTATATCCAGTTGGTCTGAGTCTGTAGCACAGAGAAAACATAAAAAAGTTTTCATTTCCCAAGCAAGAATGCTTTAACCTACACAATACCTTTAACAACTGGCTGGGTGAGGTGAGAATTTTATCCTGAATGCTTATACACCAACCACTCATAACATGCATAACACTAGCATTTTTCACCATAAAACAATGACATGGCTGCATGTTCCTTTCATCACAACACATTTTACATATAGTAATTGAAGCCGTGTTAAATGAAAACAGAATATGTTGCTCCTCCATATCCTACCTTCCCAATTCCAGAAAGTTTTTTTCAGTGACTAAGAGCAACTTTCACTCTTAGGTTATGTCTGCACTGCAGAGTTTATCTGTGTCTGGGCATCCAGGCTTGCCAAGTCCACGTGCAAATATCCACACTGCAGAAATAGCCATGCTTTGGCACAAAGTTTTTTCTTTGGGTGTTCCAGAGGTTTTAGTATCTCAGTGACTTGGGATGCTCTACGAATTGTTTCATAGTGAATTGCAGGAGAACTTTTCTGTCCTTCATAGATTCCTGTGTGGAAGTCTTTTTAGCCTGCTAACATATTTAGCTGAGGCACTTCCAGCTCTACACACTCTTCACTTCTGCCCTCTCTAGACAGTGCCAAGGAATGGGCCAGCACAGCTGGATGCTGTTTCTGCTTTGGCTATGTTGTTATAAATCAGGATGTAGCTAGACAGGATGGAGCACAGTGGAAGACATTTCAGGAGTAGTTTCTGATCCTCAGAAGGCAGTGGCAGGGTAGAGAGAGATGATACTTGTTATAGTCACTTCAGATTCCCCGTATATAGTGTGGCACTTCTGGTACAGGGCAGCACAATCATGCAAACCTGGATTACTAGCAATGTCTCCATTACCTCTGCATGAGGAATGTCTCCTTCATAAAGCTGTTTGAAAAGCTTGCCCTGAACCTTCAGTGCCAGGACCCACATATGAAGGAGGCCCTACCAGTACAGAAATAGATTGCTTTTACTATCTGGAATCTGTCTACCCCAGCCTGCCATGGGTTGGTGACTAACCAGCTTGGTTTGGCAAGCATCAGTGCTGCAGTGGTAGGGGTCTGTTGGGAAATTAAGTGCTGCAGTTTTATCCAGAGGTGCAGTGGTGGACACAGCTAATGTGTCAGAAATAATAGGTGGTTCTGAGAGAATGGGGTTCCCGAACTGCATTGGTGCCATGTACCCACTGTTTGCCTACCACAAGGATCACATGAATATCAACCAGATGTTATATAGTCCTCGGTCAACCACAAAGGCAGGTTCACAAACAGTAATGTGGGTTGTATGACACTAGGAGGCTGAAGAAATCTGGCACTTCTTAGTTTGGAAAGAAGGGACCTTATACACCCTCAATAGCATGCCTATAAGTTATGTATCTGTGCTTACTGTTATTTTATGCAACTCAGTCTACTCTCTACTGATAATGAAACCATACTGTGCTATGAGGGAACCTGGGAGAAGAAGGCTTAATTACACCCTGAGCAATTGCAGGATTATTGTAGCTTCTAGTGCAGGGGTCGGCAACCTATGGTATGTGTGCCAAAGACGGCATGTAAGCAATTTTTAATGGCATGCTGGGGCCTGTCGGGACTCCAGCATGCCATTAAAAATCCTGCCCAGCCTGGCCCACTCTCCTTTGCCCTCCGCTCCCCCCGCTGGGGCAGGGAGAAGAAGCATAGCCATGCACACAGGCTGGGCAAATGGCCCCACTCTCCCAGAGTGGCAAGCCACAGGGTCCGCACCCCTGGGCCGGAGGCCAGGACGAGCACAGCAAGCTGCCGGCCCCTACCCCGCCTTCTCCCCTCTCCTGGAGCCCTGCCACCATGCGTGGAGTGCTCTGGGAGTCGGGGCTGCGCGCTCCTAGGGGGCAGTGTTTGGCTCTGCTGGGAGGCATAAATGCTTCCTGCTCAACCAGAGCTCTGCCACCATGCGTGCAGCGCTCTGAGGAGTAGGGAGATGCCCTCTCACAGGGCAGCGTGTCTGGCTCTGCATGGAGCCTCATGGTAAGGGGTCCAGAGCTGGGGGGGGTTGGATAAGGGGTGGGGGCAGTCAGGGGACAGGGAGCAGGGTGGATTGGATGGGAGGGTGAGATCCCGGAAGGGGTTGGTTAGGGGCGGGAGGGGTCTCTGGAGGGGGTGGTCAGAGGACAAGGAGCTGGGGGGGTTGGATGGGGCATGGGAGTCCCGACGTCTGTCAGGGGGCTGGGGGTGGATAAGGGTCAGGGCAGTCAGGGGACAGGGATCAAGGAGGGTCTTGGAGGGGCAGTTAGGGTGCTGGGGTCTCTGGAGGGGGTGGTCAGGGGACAAGGAGCTGGGGGAGTTAGATAAGTTGGGAGTTCTGGGGGTCCTGTCAGGGGGTGGGGAGTGGTTGGACAGGCATGGGAGTCCCGGAGATCAGGCTGGGGGTGGGGGTGTGGATAAGGGTAGGGGCAGTCGGGGGACAGGTAGGGTGCAGGGTCTAGTCAGGGGACAAGGAACAGGGACACTTAGATAGGGGGTGGGGTCCTGGGGGGCATTTGGGGGAAGGAGTCCCATGAGGGGGTAGTCAGGAGACAAGGAGCAGAGGGGTTGGGAGTTCTTAGGGGGGCAGTCACTCAGCCCTCTCCCCTGAGCCCTGACCCCCCACACACACTCCATCCTCTGCTCTGAGCCCCGCACCCCAGCACACACCCCAGGCCCCTGCCCTGAGCCCTGTATCTCTCTCATACACACCCAGCTCTCTGCTTGACTCCTTCATCCCCCCTCCATGACCCCAGCCCTGACTCTGGCACCCCCACACATAACCAGCCCCCCCTAATATCTGCACCCCCCCACATACCCAGCCCCCAGCCCTGACTCCAGCCCTCTGCCCCCAGTCCTCTGCCATGACTCCTGCACCCC
This sequence comes from Gopherus flavomarginatus, assembly GCF_025201925.1. Lineage (NCBI taxonomy): Eukaryota > Metazoa > Chordata > Testudines > Testudinidae > Gopherus > Gopherus flavomarginatus. The sequence goes on along the minus strand of NC_066617.1, from coordinate 299,644,291 downwards.
TCACATACTCAGCCCCCCCCACACTCCATGCACCTGCTACATCCCCACCCCCACCCTGTGATCAGTGTACTGTGATCAGTGCACTCCCACCCTCAGCTCAGTGCAGAGAGAGAAAGAGAAAGGCCAGAACCAGGGAGAAGGTAGATACCCATTGTATGTGGGGAGGGCCTGGATCCCAGACTGGCAGGGGCGGAGTGGATCCAGCAGTCAGGATCCCGGCTGGTAGGAGCAGACGGATGGAACTCCTGAGTGGCAGTGGGCTGAGCTGCTCAATCCATTGCTGGTCTGGGGTCCCGCTGCCAGCCCTGCACAGCCCAGTGCTGGTCTGGGGTTCTGGTTTCCGGACCCTTGCAGGCCAGCATCCCGGCCGCAGGTCTCGCTCAGCCTGCTGCCGGCCTAGGTGAACAGAAGCCAGACCAGCAGCAGGCTGAGTGGGCTGGCAGCGTAAGATCAACATTTTAATTTCATTTTAAATGAAGCTTCTTTTTAAACATTTTGAAAACCTTGTTTATTTTACAATACCACATTAGTTTAGTTATATCATATATAGACTTACAGAGAGAGACCTTCTAAAAAACATTAAAATGTAGTACCTATTGAAGGCTATGTGCTGTTTAGGAAAGATAGAAATAAAGGCAAAGGTGGTGAAGTAGCATTGTACATCAATGAGGAGGTTAACTGTAAAGAAATAAGAAGTGATGGAATGGACAAGACAGAGTCTGTCTGGGCAAAAATCACACTGGGAAAGAAAGCTACTAGATCCTCCCCCGAGATAGTGCCTGGGGTGTGCTACAGACTGCCGGGATCTGATTTGGATATGGATAGAGACCTCTTTCATGTTTTTAAGGAAGAAAACACTAATGGTAAATGTGTGATCATGGGAGACTTTAACTTCCCAGATATAGACTGGAGTACAAGTGCTAGCAAGAATAGTAGAGATCAGATTTTTCTGGATGTGATAGCTGATGGATTCCTTCACCAAGTAGTTGAAGAACTGACAAGAGGGGATGCCATTTTAGATTTGGTTTTGGTGAGCAGTGAGGACCTCATAGAAGAAATGGTTGTAGGGGACAACCTTGGTTCGAGTGATCATGAGCTAATTCAGTTCAAACTAGATGGAAGGATAATCAAAAATAGATCTGGGACTAGGGTTTTTGATTTCAAAAGAGCTAACTTTAAAGAATTAAGGAAATTAGTTAGGGAAGTGGATTGGACTGAAGAACTTGTGGATCTAAATGCGGAAGAGGCCTGGAATTACTTTAAGTCGCAGCTGCAGAAACTATAGGAAGCCTGCATCCCAAGAAAGGGGAAAAAAACCATAGGCAGGAGTTGTAGACCAAGCTGGATGAGCAAGCATCTCAGAGAGGTGATTAAGAAAAAGCAGAAAGCCTACAAGGAGTGGAATAAGGGTGGGATTAGCAAGGAAAGCTATCTTAGTGAGGTCAGAACATGTAGGGATAAAGTGAGAAAGGCTAAAAGCCAAGTAGAGTTGAACCTTGCAAAGAGAATTAAAACCAATAGTAAAAGGTTCTATAGCCATATAAATAAGACGAAAACAAAGAAAGAAGAAGTGGGATGGAAAGGAGGTTAAGGATAACCTAGTCATGGCCCAATATCTAAATAAGTACTTTGCCTCAGTCTTTAATAAGGCTAATGGGGAGCTTAGAGGTAATGGAAGGATGACAAACGGGAATGAGGATATGGAGGTGGATATTACCACATCTGAGGTAGAAGCCATACTTGAACAGCTTAATGGGACAAAATCGGAGGGCCCGGACAATCTTCATCCTAGAATATTAAAGGAACTGGCGCATGAAATTGCAAGCCCATTAGCAAGAATTTTTAATGAATCGGTTAACTCAGGGGTTGTACCGTACGACTGGAGAATTGCTAACGTAGTTCCTATCTTTAAGAAAGGGAAAAAAAGTGATCCGAGTAACTATAGGCCTGTTAGTTTGACATCTGTAGTATGTAAGGTCTTGGAAAAAATTTTGAAGGAGAAAGTAGTTAAGGACATTGAGGTCAATGGTAATTGGGACAAATTACAACATGGTTTTACTAAAGGTAGATCATGCCAAACCAACCTGATCTCCTTCTTTGAGAAGGTGACAGACTATTTAGACAAAGGAAATGCGGTAGACCTAATTTACCTCGATTTCAGTAAGGCATTTGACACAGTTCCACATGCGGAATTATTAGTCAAATTGGAAAAGATGGGGATCAATATGAGAATTGAAAGGTGGATAAGGAACTGGTTAAAGGGAAGACTACAACGGGTCGTACTGAAGGGTGAACTGTCAGGCTGGAAGGAGGTTACTAGTGGAGTTCCTCAAGGATCGGTTCTGGGACCGATCTTATTTAATCTTTTTATTACCGACCTTGGCACAAAAAGCGGGAATATGCTAATAAAGTTCACGGATGACACAAAGCTGGAGGGTATTGCTAACACGGAGAAGGACCGGGATATCATACAGGAAGATCTGGACGACCTTGTAAACTAGAGTAATAGTAATAGGATGAAATTTAATAGTGAAAAGTGCAAGGTCATGCACTTAGGAATTAATAATAAGAACTTTAGATATAGATTGGGGACGCATCGGTTGGAAGCAACAGAGGAGGAGAAGGACCTTGGGGTATTGGTAGATTACAGGATGACTATGAGCCGCCAATGTGATATGGCCGCGAAAAAAGCTAATGCGGTTTTAGGATGCATCAGGAGAGGTATTTCCAGCAAAGATAAGGAGGTGATAGTACCATTATATAAGGCGCTAGTGAGACCCCACCTGGAATACTGTGTGCAGTTCTGGTCTCCCATGTTTAAGAAGGATGAATTTAAACTGGAACAGGTTCAGAGACAGGCTACTAGGATGATCCGTGGAATGGAAAATCTGTCATATGAAAGGAGACTCAAAGAGCTTGGCTTGTTTAGCCTAACCAAAAGAAGGTTGAGGGGGGATATGCTTGCTCTTTATAAATATATCAGAGGGATTAATATTAGGAAGGAAGAGGAATTATTTAAGCTTACTACCAATGTGGACACAAGAACAAATGGGTATAAACCGGACACTAGGAAGTTTAGATTTGAAATTAGACAAAGGTTTCTAACCGTTAGAGGAGTGAAGTTCTGGAACAGCCTTCCAAGGGGAGTAGTGGGGGCAAAAGACATATCTGGCTTTAAGACTAAGCTTGATAAGTTTATGGAAGGGATGGTATGATGGGATAGCTTAATTTTGGCAATTGATCTTTGATTATCAGCAGGTAAGTATGCCCAGTGGTCTGTGATGGGATGTTAGATGGGATGGGATCTGAGTTACTGCACTCTTTCCTGAGTGCTTGCTTGTGAGTCTTGCCCACGTGCTCAGGGTTTACCTGAACACCATATTTGGGGTCGGGAAGGAATTTTCATCCGGGGCAGATTGGCAGGGGCCCTGGAGGTTTTTCGCCTTCCTCTGCAGTGTGGGGCATGGGTCACTTGCTGGTGGATTCTCTGCAGCTTGAGGTTTTCAAACCACAATTTGAAGACTTCAATAACTCAGACATAGGTTAGGGGTTTGTTATAGAAGTGGATGGGTAGGATTCTGTGGCCTGCTTTGTGCAGGGGGTCAGACTAGATGATCATATTGGTCCCTTCTGACCCTAAAGTCTATGAGTCTATGAATCTATGTAAAGGTACTTATTTAAGCTGCTCTTGCTAAAACAGTACATCACTTGAAAAAATACAGTGTGCCTGTTGACTTTATTATATAAGATTAAGGCTACAATCCAAAACCAAGAATACAGGAATTTTGGGTTTTGTTTGGATTGGCAGAGGACAGCTGTATCCAATTTTTTTTTTAGTAGAACAGTTCCTTTAGGTTCCCCACCCCTTCCCCCCATTATGTCTTCTTAGCCACTACTAAAACTGTACACAGCTGTCACTTCTAATTAAATTTCAATAACTCAAGCTGGGCATTTGTGATTTTTCTGTTAGTTTAGTTTTATCATCTAGTTTTCAGCAAATAAAATAAAATCTTCACTATGAAGTAAAACTGAAAAAGGAGTACATCAAAAACTGATCTGCAAAGAAAAAAATAAATAATAAATTTAATCTCTGAGGACTATATTTTCAAAGTGGAGCACAGGGCTCGAGATGTGTTAGTACTTCCCATCCATATCTGGTGGCTAAATTTCCATACTGCTTTGAACATTTACTTCTAAAAATTCAGTAACTTTCTATGTAAAAACTGATAAAATAAATCAAAGTTACATGCCAGTATTCCAAAACAGAAACATACTGCATAACTATAGATGTACAGATCTTCCAACCTATGTTTCATTGCTATTTTGTATGTGTCTTAAGAGATGAGTCCTAGATATGCTATTTGAGGATCACAGGAGGCAATGTATAATCTATAATGTATGTTTAGAATCAGATTTCTAAGGAAAACAGGTGAACAATAAAGACACTGAAACAAAATGGTTTCCCATCAGTATTACATGCTGGAAGTCACCACTTTAAATATGAACATCACACTTTCCTACTAAGGAAACTTTACAATCTTCTCAAGTATGCAAACATGGAACATTTAATGATCTGACACAGAAACTAATACATTGCAAATTCTCACCTGAAACGGTGTTATAAGGAAAACTCTTATCACTAGTAGACCAACATCCTGAATTGAATATCCTGAAATCAACAGGGATTTTGCCATTAATGTAAATGGAAGTCAGATGAGGTAGAAGGGACCAGTCATGCACCCATTGAAGTCAGTTTCAAACTCCTATTCACTTTAATGGATCCAGACCTGGGACCTACTCAGCATCCTCCGGGATCAGTCCTAAAATTCCCATGAACAATAATGAGCGAGAAGATATGCGGGCGTGTGCTTGGCATGGATCCTACAAAAAGAAGATCATTTCATCAAACACATATAACTTCGTCTGACTGTGATTAGTATATTACTTATTTAGCTTAATTCTTGCAAGTACTTGCATATATAAGTAACTTTACTCATATGAATAGCCCTATTGAACTTATATGAAAAGTTACTCACCTGCAGAAGTGAGGCTCACTCTTTATATTTATGTTGTACATGATGAACTGCAGTTAGTATTTTGTACATTTGGAAAATGCCTATTTCAAGCAATTATCGCTGTGTGTATAATTTGGCTTGGTTGATAAAGGTAACAGTGTGGATGTAATGTCCTTAGACTTTGTAAGGCTTTTGATGTGCGCCTGCACAATATTTTAATTAAGAATCTAGAACAATGCAAAATTAACATAACACATATCAGATGGATTAAAAACTGACTAACTGGCTAACTTGTCAGAATTAAATGAGGTGGGTGAGCTAATATCTTCTACTTCAGAAGTGACTTCTGTTAGGAAGTTGGTCGAGTAAAAGATATTACTTCACTCATTTTGTCTTTCTAGTATCCTGGGACTGACAAGGCTACAACTACAGGGTAGAGTTCTCAAAATGTAATTTTAAACAGGGAATCATCATTAGGCGAGTGTGTTTCATGTGGGGACCTACAGGAATTAGTTCTTGGCCCTATGCTATTTATTGTTTTTATCAATTACCTGAAAGTAAACATAAAATCATTATTATTTGCAGATAACACAAAAGTTGAGAGAATGTTAAAGAATGAAGAGGACAGATGCTCTGGAAACTGGATGCAAGCAAAAAGCATTTGTTTCCTTACAGACAAATGTATATATGTAGCCATATCTAGTAACAGAACGTAGGTCATACTTCAAAATGGGGGTTTCTATCTTGGGAAGCAATAACTCTGAAAAAGACTTGGGGTTCACAATGGTTGATCAGCTGACTGTGAGCTCCCAGTGTGATGTTGCTGTTTTGTTTACCTGCTGTGTCCACAGGTTCGGCCAATTGCCGCTCCCACTGGCTGCAGTTCACCATCCCAGGCCAATGGAGGTGCGAGAAGCACATCCCAAGCCCGCGCTGCTTCCCGCAGCCCCCATTGCCCGAACCTGCAGACGCGGAGGTAAACAAACCAACCCAGCCCACCAGAGTACTTACCCTAGGTGGCTGTGTGCCAAAGGTTGCCAATCCCTGATCTCTGGATTTGGTAGGAATCATCTGCATTTATTTTATATCTAGTCTAAGTAGGGACCCTTGTAGATCAGATTATCAACCTGATCAGTATATATATATAAAATGTTGTTGTGAATGGGATTAAATCTTGGTATAGCCTGTGAGCACAGTCCGTCCCAAGGAAAAAAAAATCAAGAGACAGCATTTGGGGCTGTTTCGTAGTGAGAGCTGCAGCAGTAAACTAAAAAACTGCTTTTATTTTATTTGCTCCTGCATTTGGACAAACAGAACATTGTCCATTCTTTGTAAAAAAAAGAAGATTTCCTCAAAGAGAATACCAGACTCCAGCAATTTCTACTTCCAACTGGAACATCTCCAGGGCCCAGAAATTTGACTTGCAGTTTGGGTCAAAAAGGGGCAACACTGGTGTCAGGGATAGAATCCAGTTTCCAAGGACAGAGACTTTGGGCTGGTATTCCTACTGAACCGAAGTGGAACAAATAGTGGATGCACTGATGGAAATCAGAAGTGGCTAGTGGGATTTAAAATTTGACCTGAAACAAGAGCTTGAGGCACTGCTGACACAAAAACACAAGGAACCTGAGATGGTAATAGCTAGTTATAGCAAAAGTCTAAGTTCTCCTTTGTGAAAGTATTCTACTACCCAAAAGGAACTCCCAGCAAGTGGTTAAATCTACAGAACATTTTCATCACTATTCGTACAGGAGAAACTGTATGGTCAAGACAGACAATGCTTCCCTATTTGCCTCCTTAGATTCAGGAATCCTGAGAGGCAACTTGCCAAGTGGTTGGATAAATGTCAGTGCTATGATTTCACAAGCATATACAGGACTGGCCTTAAGAATGATAATGATGCCTTGTCCAGACAGCCTTGTTGTGGGGAGAGGAAGGACATTAATTGTAAAGCAAGAGAGCACAGAATTAGTTGCTTAACAGGATGGGTGTGCCTCTCTTCCTCTAATTCACAAACTGCCTATGATCCTGGGCAAATAAAAAATAGTAAATACGTACAGTATCACAAGCTTGGGTATTGACCTTGTCCTCTTTTCCAGGCTTAGTGGATATTTAATTTTCTAACATTGTTCTTTGAAGTTGTTCATATACACTTGCTTTCTCTCTTCCTGCCCTCCCCCCAAACATGCAGACTTTAATTGTTTTCTTTAAACGGAGGAAGAAAAACACTTAAGATATACCCAAAAACATTATGTTGGATCACTTCAGAAATCCACAGCTGTAGGAGGCTCTTTATCTTATAAATGGTCATGCAGAATTCTACAGATTTCTACCTGCCTACAGACATGATGCTAGGGATTGTGTGGGAAACCCTAACACAAGTGTCTCCACATAGGGTCCATATCTATGACCTTTGCAGTACTCATTCCATAGTAGCACAGTTTAGCCTTCAATCTTGCTTAAATTAAGCTGCTCTTCACTAACGAAAGGTTTATTATGTGGGTTTCTATTGACATTTAAATGTCCACAAATACTCCAGTTTTGCCAGAAAGTCTAAACTCAAAGTGAATCTAACTCTAAAGTATAACTTTGCCTTATTAAGGGAAAAATAAACCGACTTTACAATACTTAACTCCCAATCCAAGTTTTAAGGTGATACAAATAAATCTAACATGTTCATAGGTCTGAAGGGACAGCATTGAGTTGTGAGTTTTTTGCCATTTTCCTTACAGATCAAGTGACCAAGAAGAATAAAGTTCATGTGTGTGGACAGCAGAACTGTGGTCTGAGGTTGTGGAACAAACCTCACCATTTTCTGTTCCAAAAGCAAGGTGTTTTCTTTAACTTTACCTGCTCTAGTGTAAAGACATAGCAACATAGCAATTATTTAAAAAAAACAAAAAACAAACAAAAACAAACAACCAAAAAATAAAACCCACCACCAAAAGAGAATGCACTTCATTCTTATTCCTCTGTACCTTTCATTCCTAACCCTTCTTCAGAAAGGAATCAATTAGATAAATAAAACTTGATTCTATTTTCCAAAAAGAATTCAAAAGAGGCTCAAGACACACATTGTGGGACACAAATTGTCTTCACATAAATGTAATAGAAACAATTTTTTTGCCTTGTATTTTAGGAAGTGGCACATATACTAGTCACAAGGAGGGGAGTTGGCAATATGGTTATTGTTTGATTAAATAATATTCATTGGAAAAAAAATGACAGTCAGAACCAAAACTTTTCACAGAAACATGTCAGAAATTTTCATGAAGCAGGTTTTTCAGGTCCATGATGGAGTTTTTTGGTCAAAAATCCACCCTGAATAGTTTGATGGATAGGGTTCTCTTGTGGTATAGAAGATCTAACTTCAGGTTTATCATCTGCCTGCCGTGTGACTTGAACATGGATCTTCTACATCTAAGAAAAAATGTCTTAACTATTGGCCTATTGTCTGTTCTTGGGGGGAGTCTCTCTCTTTTCCTTTTTTTTTTTCCTATGAAAAAAATTTCAAAAGGTCTCAGTTTCATTCTGGTAAGGAACAAAATAAATGTTGAAACTATGCATTTTTTAAAAATTGAAATGTTGTTTTGGGGCCAGACCTAATTAACAAGGAAAGTGTAGATGTTCTCTTTAAGTATTTAAAAGGGAATAGAGTGAAATCCTGGCCTCATTGAACTCAATGGAAAAATTCCCATGGATGTTAATGGGTCATAGTTTCGTCCATGGTTTTTCACATATGAAGACTGGAATACAAGTGCTAGTAGTAATAATAGATTTTCCTGGATATGATAGCTGATAGATTCCTTCACAAAGTAGTTGCTGAACCAACGAGAGGGGCTGCCATTCTAGATTTGGTTTTGGTGAGTAGTGAGGACGTCATAGAAGAAATAGTTGTAAGGGACAACGTTGGTTTGAGAGATCATGAGCTAATTCAGTTCAAACTAAATGGAAGGATAAACAAAAATAGATCTGGGACTAGGGTTTTTTTTTATTTCAAAAGGGCTAACTTTAAAGAATTAAGGAAATTAGTTAGGGAAGTGGATTGGACTGAAGAACTTGGGGATCTAAAGGTGGAGGAGGCCTGGATTTACTTCAGGTCAAGGTTGCAGAAACTATCAGAAGCCTGCATCCCAAGAAAGGGGAAAAAACTCATAGGCAGGAGTTGTAGACCAAGCTGGATGAGCAAGAATCTCAGACAGGTGATTAAGAAAAAGCAGAGAGCTCACAAGGAGTGGAAGAGGGAGGGATCAGCAAGGAAAGCTACTTTATTGAGGTCAGAACATGTAGGGATAAAGTGAGAAAGGCCAAAAGCCATGTAGAATTGGACCTTGCAAAGGGAATTAAAATCAATAGTAAAAGGTTCTATAGCCATATAAATAAGAAGAAAACAAAGAAAGAAGTGGGACCGCTAAACACTGAGAATGGAGTGGAGGTTAAGGATAATTTAGGCATGGCCCAATATCTAAACAAATACTTTGTCTCAGTCTTTAATGAGGCTAATGAGAAGCTTAGGGATAATGATGGGATGACAAATGAGAATGAGGATATGGAGGTAGATATTACCGCGTGTGAGGTAAAAGCCAAACTCGAACAGCTTAATGGGACTAAATCGGGGGGCCCTGATAATCTTCATCCAAGAATATTAAGGGAACTGGCACATGAAATTGCAAGCCCATTAGCAAGAATTTTTAATGACTCTGTAAAGTCAGGGGTTGTACAGTATGACTGGAGAATTGCTAACATAGTTCCTATTTTTAAGAAAGGGAAAAAAGATGATTTGGGTAACTATGGGCCTGTTAGTTTGACATTTGTAGTATGCAAGGTCTTGGAAAAAAATTTGAAGGAGAAAGTAGTTAAGGACTGTGGCGGAGCTCTGATCTTGCTCCCGTAGGTCCTGCACTTCTAGGCAGTTTATTCTAGCCTCAGTGGCTCACTGTGACCCTCCAAGTAGCCCTTCTCTCTGTAGGGCCAGGGTTACTGTCTACTGAGCCCTTTTCATCATAGGCCAGCAAGGAGGCTGGTGAGAGAACTCCCACAGTTTCTGTTTAGCCTCCTGTCCTGACAGGGGCCTGACTTCCCCTCCCAGGAAATGTTCTGTAGTGCTGGGTTGGGGGGAACCTGGACCCGCCCTCTACTCCGGGTTCCGGCCCAGGGACCCTAATGGTAGCAGCTGTTGGCAGCCAACCTTTCACTGCCAGAGTTGCTACATTTCCCTGGGCCACTTTCCCCCAGATCTCCTGCTTCTCCCTTCTTCATCCTTACCTTAGGGCTCCATTAACGATGGTTTGAGGGTGTCTTCAGTAACCAGCCCTTCAGCTGCACTTCCTCTCCTCTGGCTCCCTGGCTTTTCTCTGCCTGACTGGAGTGAGCTCTTTTTATAGTATCAGCAGGGCCTTAATTAGAGTCAGGTGATCACATTAACTTAATGGCCTCACCTGACTCTTTGCAGGTTAATTAGAGTCAGGTGTTCTCATTAGCCCGGAGCAGCCCCTGCTCTGGTCAGTCAGGGAACAGAAAACTATTAATCCAGTGGCCAGCATATCTGCCTTCTGCTATTTTGCTGTACCCAACCAGCCTGGGTCTATCACAGGACATTGAGGTCAATGGTAATTGGGACAAAATACAACATGGTTTTACAAAAGGTCGTGCCAAAACCAACCTGATCTCCTTCTTTGAGTAGGTAACAGATTTTTTTAAACAAAGGAAGTGCAGTGGATCTAATTTACCTCCATTTCAGTAAGGCATTTGATACGGTTCCACATGGGTAATTATTAGCTAAATTGGAAAAGGTGGGATCAATATGAAAATTGAAAGGTGGATAAGGAACTGATTAAAGGGGAAACTACAATGGGTCATACTGAAATATGAACTGTCAGGCTGGAAGGAGGTTACTAGTGAAGTTCCTCAGGGATCGGTTTTGTAACCAATCCTATTTAATCTTTTTATTACTGACCTTGGCACAAAAAGTGAGAATGTGCTAATAAAGTCTGTGGATGACACGAAGCTGGGACGTATTGCCAATACAGAGAGGGACGGGGATATCCTACAGGAAGATCTGGATGACCTTGTAAACTGGAGTAAAAGTAATAGGATGAAAAGTAATAGTGAAAAGTGCAAGGTCATGCATTTAGGGATTAATAACAAGAATTTTTTGTTATAAACTGGGGCAGCATCATTTGGAAGTAACAGAGGAGGAGAAGGACCTCCGAGTATTGATTGATCACAGGATGACTATGAGCCGCCAATGTGATGTGGCTGTGAAAAAAGCTAATGCAGTCTTGGGATACATCAGGCGAGGTATTTCCAGTAGAGATAAGGAGGTGTTAGTACCATTATTCAAGGCATTGGTGAGATCTCATCTGGAATATTGTGTGCAGTTCTGGTCTCCCATGTTCAAGGATGAATTCAGACTGGAACAGGTACGGAGAAGGGCTATTATAATGATCCGAGGAATGGAAAACCAGATTTATGAAAGGAGACTGTAAAAGCTTGGCTTGTTTAGCCTAACCAAAAGAAGGCTGAGGGAAGATATGATTGCTCTCTATAAATATATCAGAGGGATAAATACCAGGGAGGGAGAGGAATTATTTAAACTCAGTACCAACGTGGACACAAGAACAAATGGTTATAAACTGGCCATCTGGAAGTTTAGACTTAAAATTAGACGAAAGTTTCTAACCATCAGAGGAGAGAAGTTCTGGAACAGCCTTTCAAGGGGAGCAGAGGAGGCAAAAGTCATATCTGGTTTCAAGACTAAGCTTGGTAAGTTTATGGAAGGGATGGTATGATGGGATAGCCTAATTTGGCAATTAATTGATCTTTGACTATTAGTGGTAAATATGCCCAATGACCTGTGATGAGACACTAGATAGGGTGGGATCTTAGTTACTACAGAGAATTATTTCCTTGGTATCTGGGTGGTGAGTCTTGCCCACATGCTCAGGATTTAGCTGATCGCCATATTTGGGGTTGGGAAGGAATTTTCCTCCATGGCAGATTGGCAGAGGCCCTGAGGGGGTTTCGCCTTCCTCTGCAGCGTGAGGCACAGGTCACTTGCTGGGGGATTCTCTGCACCTTGAAGTCTTTAAATGACAACTTGAGGACTTCAATAGCTCAGACATAGGTCAGATGTTTATTACAGGAGTGAGAGGGTGAGATTCTGTGGCCTGTGTTATGCAGGAGGTCAGACTAGAAGATCATAATGGTCCCTGCTGACCTTAAAGTCTCTGAGTCTATGAAGTCTTAAATATGGCAACTGCTTTATGTATTTTGTTACTATATATTTAATTCCTTTTAGACAACTGTAACAAACACCACAGTCAAAAGACATGTTACTATCAAGTGTATCAATAAATTTATAAATTCTGTTTTAGGAGACTTAATTCAGTAAAATGTATCAGGCCGGTAATTAGAGTAAGAAACATTTGGTTTCCTTAAAAATTAGGTTGACACATCTAGATAAACCCAGTAGAATATTATTACTTTACCCTATACATTTCATCACATAACAGCTTTCTATATTGTACTCTATGTAAATATACATATTTAAAATATTAATTTATCTTCAGCTACTATTTTTGTTTATCATAGGCACAGTTCTTTCACTTTTCTGATTCCATTCCTTCCTAGCTTTCTAGACAGATATGACATTGAATGTATATCATGCCAACATCACTGCATGCAGGATTTTCATAAAAACTTCAAAATACTGTGACATAGAAATCAAACGTTGGTAGATATTTTTTTAAAGTATTTCTGTGGATTCTAATATGTTTGTATCACTAATATCAAACAGGATATTAAATATACCATTCAGCATTTTTATCAATTATATGTTGAATATTTAGCAATTCATTATAATGTTTTTGTGTTCCCTTCTAAATTCACTTATTAAATGTCTAAATTAAATCTTTTAAACATCTTAATTCATTCACTAACCTCTCGTTATAATAAATTAATAGCTGTGGTGTCCTTATTAAAACAGAATCTGAAGTATTACCTTGAGATCTAGCAGAGGACAACTCATTTTTCATTACTATTTTATTTATTTTATGCTACCAGTGACATTTACCTAATGCTATTACATGATATCATTTCTATATTATTGTTTTCATCTCCATCTTTTTCATTACCCATGAGCAAATTCTATACTTGTTTCTTGCATTGCAGCATTATGGGATAATTTATCTGCTCAGATTTGTTTTGGCTTTAAGATTCAGAGTCTAATTCTTCATTTGCTGACAATTTTATTAATATAATTGTTTACTCTTCATCTGTTCCTTCATTATGATTTTATGTTAGCCTGTTGTAATTAGAACTTGTCTGCCAAAATCTGACCACATGGAATCTGTCTTTGCTGCAAACTGAAAGTCTAGTAAACATAATTTTTTTTACCCTGAATTTTATAGAATTACTATAATAATAATTTAACTTTTTAAAAGTAGTATGAAAATATTTTCATATATGAGAGTGAAAGCTGTATTGCTACGTAATTTTTCCTTTCATGGTAATTACCAGCTGTATGTTGTGTAAATTTTTCAGCTTTTCTATTTGCATAACAGCCACACTATTCTAAGGCCTTTAATTTATAAATGAAATATATTTCCTTGACCTGCTGACTTAATAAACTCAAAGGACTTGATCCAGTGGAAATATCCATGAGTATGTTGGCCTTTGAATCATGTGTTATGGATCTTAATTTTGTTGCCAGTCAACTTATTCACAAAGGG